>NW_025547405.1:22500-29350 GCF_905237065.1 Salmo salar
TCCACAATGTCTGTCGCAAGTCACTCCCTCCTTTGGCATTGGGGGAGGTGTATGGCAGTGTCTGGAACCATTGTATGTGCCCTCTGATGTTGCACTTATCCTGGGATAGTGTATGACCTAGAGAGTCACTCCCCTCAGTGAGCTTGTCCAGGAGTGGAGTCAAGAGGGGATTACTTGAAATGGGAGTATCTAGAGTTGACAATTGATTTATGCCATTGGATGAGATGGTGTTTTTGTGCTATGAAGTACCAGGAACGGGATTAGAACCTCGTTTTAGGGACCAAACTGAACGATAATTTATAGCGAATGCTATCTGGCTATGGGATACTCCTCTCTCAAGTAAAAGTCTTTCTTTTGTGAACTGTTCCTAAGATCTGTGGTTCGTCATGTAGGTTGAGAGGGGTGTATCTTGGCTATAAAAGATCTTTTTACTTTTGTGTTGTCACTTTCAATGGTTCATTAGAGATGGCGCATCATTGAAAGTCAAGTGCTTTTGCAAAAGCTCTTATTATTAATGATGTAGTTTAAGTATAACTCTGACTGGTGTGTGAAGTTTGTAACTCTCCTCATTTGGTAATGCAGAAATTAGCCACCACAATATGTTATCAAAAATGCATATCAAGACTAGAAATATCAGAACCCCTAAAAATGTAGTTCTAACCTTGAATATGACTTGGCAAAGTCATATTAACCCTAACCCTAAGAATAGGAGAGACGTCTATTTTATACTACACTTGAACACAACAAACATGGACAACAGTCTAAACATAGCTGAGGCCAATAAAGCAAAATGTCCACTAGATGATGTTGCAATCTACTGCAGAGATAGCATGCAGAGTTCTGTCCTACTATCCAAGTCTGTACCCAAACAATTTGAACTTCTACTTTTAAAAATCCGTCTCTCAACGTTGCCGCCTGCTATAGACCACCCTCTGCCCCCAGCTGTGCTCTGGACACCATATGTGAACTGATTGCCCCCCATCTATCTTCAGAGCTCGTGCTGCTAGGTGACCTAAACTGGAACATGCTTAACACCCCGGCCATCCTACAATCCAAGCTAGATGCCCTCAATCTCACACAAATTATCAATGAACCCACCAGGTACCACCCCAAAGCCGTAAACACTGGCACCCTCATAGATATCATCCACACCAACGTGCCCTCTAAATACACCTCTGCTGTTTTCAACCAAGATCTCAGCGATCACTGCCTCATTGCCTGCACCCGTAATGGGTCAGCGGTCAAACGACCTCCACTCATCACTGTCAAACGCTCCCTGAAACACTTCAGCGAGCATGCCTTTCTAATCGACCTGGCCCTGGTATCCTGGAAGGATATTGACCTCATCCCGTCAGTAGAGGATGCCTGGTTATTTTTTTTAAATGCCTTCCTCACCATCTTAAATAAGCATGCCCCTTTCAAGAAATGTAGAACCAGGAACAGATATAGTCCTTGGTTCACTCCAGACCTGACTGCCCTTAACCAACACAAAAACATCCTGTGGCGTTCTGCATTAGCATCGAACAGCCCCCGTGATATACACCTTTTCAGGGAAGTTAGGAACAAATATACACAGGCAGTTAGAAAGCTAAGGCTAGCTTTTTCAAGCAGAAATTTGCATCCTGTAGTACTAACTCAAAAAAGTTCTGGGACACTGTAAAGTCCATGGAGAATAAGAGCACCTCCTCCCAGCTGCCCACTGCACTGAGGCTAGGAAACACTGTCACCACCGATATATCCACTCTAATTGAGAATTTCAATAAGCATTTCTCTACGGCTGGCCATGCTTTCCACCTGGCCACCCCTACCGCGGTCAACAGCACTGCACCCCCCACAGCAACTCGCCCAAGCCTTCCCCATTTCTCCTTCTCCCAAATCCAGTCAGCTGATGTTCTGAAACAGCTGCACAATCTGGACCCTACAAATCAGCCGGGCTAGACAATCTGGACCCTTTCTTTATAAAATGATCTGCCGAAATTGTTGCAACCCCTATTACTAGCCTGTTCAACCTCTCTTTCTTGTCGTCTCTGTTATGCAATCTGGTTTCAGAGCTGGTCATGGGTGCTCCTCAAAGTCCTAAATGATATCGTAACCGCCATCGATAAGAAACAATACTGTGCTGCCGTATTCATTGACCTGGCCAAGGCTTTCGACTCTGTCAATCACCACATCCTCATCGGCAGACTCGATAGCCTTGGTTTCTCAAATGATTGCCTCGCCTGGTTCACCAACTACTTCTCTGATAGAGTTCAGTGTGTCAAATCTGAGGGCCTGTTGTCCGGACCTCTGGCAGTCTCTATGGGGGAGCGACTGGGTACAATTCTCGGGCCGACTCTCTTCTCTGTATACATCAATGATGTTGCTCTTGCTGCTGGTGATTCCTGGATCCACCTCTACGCAGACGACACCATTCTGTATACTTCTGGCCCTTCTTTGGACACTGTGTTAACTAACCTCCAGACGAGCTTCAATGCCATAAAACTCTCCTTCCGTGGCCTCCAACTGCTCCTAAATACAAGTAAAACTAAATGCATGCTCTTGTCACGCCCTGACCTGAGAGATATATTTCTCTATTTTGTTAGATCAGGGTGTTGGGTGGGCATTCTATGTTATGTATTTCTTTGTTTTGGGCGAGTATGGTTCCTAATCAGAGGCAGCTGTCTATCGTTGTCTCTGATTAGGAACCATAGTTAGGCAGCCCTTTTCCCACCTGTGTTTATGTGCGCTTTCGTTTTCCCTTTTTCGCTTTCGTGTTATTTTTGTTTTGATCCAAATAAAAGATCATGAACATGTGCCACACTGCATCTTGGTCCCGCCGTTACAGCTCTTCAACCGATCATCTTCCTCATTATGACAGCCATTCGCTGCCTTAAACGCAACATCATCCAGCATAATCCGGCATCACTACTCTGGACGGTTCTGACTTAGAATATTTGGACAACTACAAATACCTGGGTGTCTGGTTAGACTGTAAACTCTCCTTCCAGACTCGACATCGAACATCTCCAATCCAAAGATAAATCTAGAATCGGCTTCCTATTTTGCAACAAAGCCTCCTTCATTCCTGCTGCCAAACATACCCTCGTAAAACTGACTATCCTACCGATCCTCGACTTCGGCGATGTCATTTACAAAATAGCCTCCAATACCCTACTTAATAAACTGGATGCAGTCTATCACAGTGCCATCTGTTTTGTCACCAAAGCCCATATACTACCCACCACTGCGACCTGTACGCTCTCGTTGGCTGGCCCTCGCTTCGTACTCGTCGCCAAACCCACTGGCTCTAGGTCATCTACAAGACCCTGCTAGGTAAAGTCCTCCCTTATCTCCGCTCACTGGTCACCATAGCAGCACCCACCTGTAGCACACGCTCCAGCAGGTATATCTCTCTGGTCACCCCCAAAACCAATTCCTCCTTTGGCCGTCTCTCCTTCCAGTTATCTGCTACCAATGACTGGAACGAACTACAAAAATCTCTGAAACTGGAAACACTTCTCTCCCTCACTAGCTTTAAGCATCAGCTGTCAGAGCAGCTCACAGATCACTGCACCTGTACATAGCCCATCTATAATTTAGCCCAAACAACTACCTCTTCCCCTACTGTATTTATTTATTTTGCTCCTTTGCAACCCATTATTTCTATTTCTACTTTGCAATTTCTTCCACTACAAATCTACCATTCCAGTGTTTTAGTTGCTATATTGTATTTACTTCGCCACCATGGCCTTTTTTGCCTTTACCTCCCTTATCTCACCTCATTTGTTCACATTGTATATAGACTTATTTTTCTACTATATTATTGACTGTATGTTTGTTTTACTCCATGTGTAACTCTGTGTTGTTGTATGTGTCGAACTGCTTTGCTTTATCTTGGCCAGGTCGCAATTGTAAATGAGAACTTGTTCTCAACTTGCCTACCTGGTTAATTAAAGGTGAAAATAAATAAATAAAACATATAGCCTCCACATTAACTCTGTACCGGTACCATCCCGGTATATAGCCTCCACACTGACTCTGTACTGGTACACCCTGTATATAGTCTCCACATTGACTCTGTACCGGTACCCCCTGTATATAGCCTCCACATTGACTCTGTACCGGTACCCCCTGTTATAGCCTCCACATTGACTCTGTACCGGTACCCCCTGTATATAGCCTCCACATTGACTCTGTACCGGTACACCCTGTATATAGTCTCCACATTGACTCTGTACCGGTACCCCTGTATATAGCCTCCACATTGACTCTGTACCGTAATACCCTGTATATAGCCTCCACATTGACTCTGTACCGTAATACACTTATTGTTCTTAAAACTACATTGTTGGTTAAGGGCTTGTAAGCTAACCATTTCACTGTAAGGTCTACAGATGTTGTATTCGGCACGCGACAAATAAAAATTGACTTTGATTTGATTTGCTATGAATGACAGAAGGGTCAGGGTTCATGAAAGCGGTGAATTATAGACATTATGTATGCAGAATAGCTGTATATACCGGGCTGTTCCGTCACCTTGGCTCCAGAAAGCACCTGCCAGGCTGCAACCTCCCCTCGCTGCCCTCTGAGAGATGGAACAACAGCTGGGGAAGACAGTGGAGGGGTGAGGAAGACGGTGGAGGGGTGAGGAAGACAGTGGAGGGGGTGAGGAAGACGGTGGAGGGGTGAGGAAGACAGTGGAGGGGTGAGGAAGACAGTGGAGGGGTGAGGAAGACAGTGGAGGGGTGAGGGAAGAACGGTGGAGGGGTGAGGAAGAACGGTGGAGGGGTGAGGAAGACAGTGGAGGGGTGAGGAAGAACGGTGGAGGGGTGAGGAAGACAGTGGAGGGGGTGAGGAAGACGGTGGAGGGGTGAGGAAGACAGTGGAGGGGTGAGGAAGACGGTGGAGGGGTGAGGAAGAACGGTGGAGGGGTGAGGAAGAACGGTGGAGGGGTGAGGAAGAACGGTGGAGGGGTGAGGAAGAATGGTGGAGGGGTGAGGAAGAACGGTGGAGGGGTGAGGAAGAATGGTGGAGGGGTGAGGAAGAACGGTGGAGGGGTGAGGAAGACAGTGGAGGGGTGAGGAAGAACGGTGGAGGGGTGAGGAAGAACGGTGGAGGGGTGAGGAAGAACGGTGGAGGGGTGAGGAAGAACGGTGGAGGGGTGAGGAAGAACGGTGGAGGGGTGAGGAAGAGTGATGAAGATGGGGGAGGATGGAGAAGTGCCTCAGCAGGGGCTATAAATTGCACAGAAGCTCTTAGTACTTAACACCGGTGTGTCTCTGTGTGTCTTGGTATGTGTGTGAGGTGTGTATCTACAGTAGGTGTGTCTCTGTGTCTCTCTGTGTGTATCTGTGTGTCTGTGTGTGTGTGTGAGGTGTGTGAGGTGTGTCTCTGTGTGTGTGTGTGAGGTGTGTGTGTGAGGTGTGTGAGGTGTGTATCTACAGTAGGTGTGTCTCAGCCGCCATATTAATAATGTGCACCAGACTCAGGCGTGTCCCGTCACTCTGCCGCTCGTCAGACACGTTATTCACCTACTCTTTCTTTCTCCCTCCCTCCCACTTTCCTTTCTTTCTCTTTGCCCCATAACCCTCCGCTCCCCTCCCTCCTTCGCGCCGGTTGGCTCCATCCCTAACCTCCACTGGAGAGGGAGAGACAGAAAGGGGCAATGGGGAAGAGAAGGGGAACCCCGGGGATTTATCCCTCTCTCAGGTAGGTTATGTGGGGAGTATGGGGGCTCTGGTCTGACCCACTGACTATGGATTCCCCTGACCCACTGACTATAGATTCCCTGACCCACTGACTGTAGATTCCCCCTGACCCACCGTGACTATATATTCCCTGACCCACTGACTATATATTCCCCTGACCCACTGACTATAGATTCCCTGACCCACTGACTGTAGATTCCCCTGACCCACTGACTATATATTCCCGTGACCCACTGACTATATATTCCCCTGACCCACTGACTGTAGATTCCACTGACCCACTGACTATATATTCCCCTGACCCATTGACTGTAGATTCCCCTGACCCACTGACTATATATTCCCCCTGACCCACTGACTATAGATTCCCTGACCCACTGACTGTAGAGTTCCCCGACCCACTGACTATATATTCCCTGACCCACTGACTATAGATTCCCTGACCCACTGACTGTAGATTCCCCTGACCCAACTGACTATATATTCCCCGACCCACTGACTATAGATTCCCCTGACCCACTGACTAAGATTCCCTGACCCACGATGTAGATTGAATTCACTGACTAGTAGATTCCCTGACCCACTGACTATAGATCTCCACCACTGGACTAATATTCCTGACTCCACTGGACTATAGATTCTCTGACCCACTGACCATAGACTTCCTGACCCACTGACTGTAGATTCCCCTGACCCACTGACTATATATTCCCCCTGACCCACTGACTATAGATTCCCCTGACCCACTGACTATATATTCCGACCCAACATATAGATTCCCCTGACCCACTGACTATAGATTCCCCTGACCCACTGACTAATATTCTCCCTGACCCACTGACTATAGATTCCCTGACCCACTGACTATAGATTCCCCTGAACCCACTGACTATAGATTCCCTGACCCACTGACAAATTCTGACCCACTGACTATAGATTTCTCTGACCCACTGACTGTAGATTCCCCTGACCCACTGGATTCATAGATTCCCCTGACCCACTGACTATAGATTCCCCTGACCCACTTGACTGTAGATTCCCTGACCCACTGACTATAGATTCCCCTGACTAACAAAATAAAGGAGTATTACCAACTCCATGGGCCTTTTCTACAACTTTTAATAATGCTTACATATCTTGCAAATACTCATCTCATATGTATA
>NW_025547406.1:0-39780 GCF_905237065.1 Salmo salar
GGTTAGGTACTGTGGTGTTGGGGTTAGGTACTGTGGTGTGGTGTTGGGGTTAGGTACTGTGGTGTTGGGGTTAGTGTACTGTGGTGTTGGAGTTAGG
Organism: Salmo salar; assembly: GCF_905237065.1. NCBI lineage: Eukaryota > Metazoa > Chordata > Actinopteri > Salmoniformes > Salmonidae > Salmo > Salmo salar. The sequence goes on from NW_025547406.1 coordinate 98, forward strand.
TTCTGTGGTGTTGGAGTTAGGTACTGTGGTGTTGGGGTTAGGTACTGTACTGTGGTGTTGGGGTTAGGTACTGTGGTGTTGGGGTTAGGTACTGTGGTGTTGGGGTTAGGTACTGTGGTGTTGGAGTTAGGTACTGTGGTGTTGGGGTTAGGTACTGTGTGTGTTGGGGTTAGGTACTGTGGTGTTGGGTTAGGTACTGTGGTGTTGGGGTTAGGTACTGTGGTGTTGGGGTTAGGTACTGTACTTTGGTGTTGGTGTTAGGTACTGTGGTGTTGGGGTTAGGTACTGTACTGTGATGTTGGGGTTAGGTACTGTGGTGTTGGGGTTAGGTACTGTGGTGTTGGGGTTAGGTACTGTACTGTGGTGTTGGGGTTAGGTACTGTGCTGTGGTGTTGGAGTTAGGTACTGTGGTGTTGGGGTTAGGTACTGTACTGTGGTGTTGGGGTTAGGTACTGTGGTGTTGGGGTTAGGTACTGTACTGTGGTGTTGGAGTTAGGTACTGTGGTGTTGGGGGTAGGTACTGTACTGTGGTGTTGGGGTTAGGTACTGTGGTTGGGTACTGTACTGTGGTGTTGGAGTTAGGTACTGTGGTGTTGGGGTTAGGTACTGTGGTGTTGGGGTTAGGTACTGTGGTGTTGGGGTTAGGTACTGTACTGTGGTGTTGGGGTTAGGTACTGTGGTGTGGTGTTGGGGTTAGGTACTGTGGTGTTGGGGTTAGGTTACTGTGGTGTTGGGGTTAGGTACTGTGGTGTTGGGGTTAGGTACTGTGGTGTTGGGGTTAGGTACTGTACTGTGGTGTTGGAGTTAGGGACTGTGGTGTTGGGGTTAGGTACTGTACTGTGGTGTTGGTGTTAGGTACTGTGGTGTTGGGGTTAGGTACTGTACTGTGGTGTTGGGGTTAGGTACTGTGGTGTTGGGGTTAGGTACTGTACTGTGGTGTTGGGGTTAGGTACTGTGGTGTTGGGGTTAGGTACTGTGGTGTTGGAGTTAGGTACTGTGGTGTGGTGTTGGGGTTAGGTACTGTACTGTGGTGTTGGGGTTAGGTACTGTGGTGTTGTGGTTAAGTACTGTGGTGTGGTGTTGGGGTTAGGTACTGTACTGTGGTGTTGGGGTTAGGTACTGTGGTGTTGGGGTTAGGTACTGTACTGTGGTGTTGGAGTTAGGTACTATGGTGTTGGGGTTAGGTACTGTGGTGTTGGGGTTAGGTACTGTACTGTGGTGTTGGGGTTAGGTACTGTGGTGTGGTGTTGGGGTTAGGTACTGTGGTGTGGTGTTGGTTAGGTACTGTGGTGTTGGGGTTAGGTATGTGGTGTTGGGGTTAGGTACTGTGGTGTTGGGGTTAGGTACTGTGGTGTTGGGGTTAGGTACTGTACTGTGGTGTTGGGGTTAGGTACTGTACTGTGGTGTTGGGGTTAGGTACTGTACTGTGGTGTTGGAGTTAGGTACTTTGGTGTTGGGGTTAGGTACTGTACTGTGGTGTTGGAGTTAGGTACTGTGGTGTTGGGGTTAGGTACTGTGGTGTTGGGGTTAGGTACTGTGATGTGGTGTTGGGGTTAGGTACTGTGGTGTTGGGGTTAGGTACTGTGGTGTTGGAGTTAGGTACTGTGGTGTTGGGGTTTGGTACTGTACTGTGGTGTTGGGGTTAGGTACTGTGGTGTTGGGGTTAGGTACTGTACTGTGGTGTTGGAGTTAGGTACTGTGGTGTTGGGGTTAGGTACTGTACTGTGGTGTTGGGGTTAGGTACTGTGGTGTTGGGGTTAGGTACTGTACTGTGGTGTTGGAGTTAGGTACTGTGGTGTTGGGGTTAGGTACTGTACTGTGGTGTTGGGGTTAGGTACTGTGGTGTTGGAGTTAGGTACTGTGGTGTTGGAGTTAGGTACTGGTGTGGTGTTGGGGTTAGGTACTGTATGTGGTGTTGGGGTTAGGTACTGTGGTGTTGGAGTTAGGTACTGTGGTGTGGTGTTGGGGTTAGGTACTGTACTGTGGTGTTGGGGTTAGGTACTGTGGTGTTGGGGTTAGGTACTGTACTGTGGTGTTGGAGTTAGGTACTGTGGTGTTGGGGTTAGGTACTGTGGTGTTGGGGTTAGGTACTGTACTGTGGTGTTGGGGTTAGGTACTGTGGTGTGGTGTTGGGGTTAGGTACTGTGGTGTGGTGTTGGGTTAGGTACTGTGGTGTTGGGGTTAGGTACTGTGGTGTTGGGGTTAGGTACTGTGGTGTTGGGGTTAGGTACTGTGGTGTTGGGGTTAGGTACTGTGGTGTTGGGGTTAGGTACTGTACTGTGGTGTTGGGGTTAGGTACTGTACTGTGGTGTTGGAGTTAGGTACTGTGGTGTTGGGGTTAGGTACTGTACTGTGGTGTTGGGGTTAGGTACTGTGGTGTTGGGGTTAGGTACTGTGGTGTTGGGGTTAGGTACTGTACTGTGGTGTTGGAGTTAGGTACTGTGGTGTTGGGGTTAGGTACTGTACTGTGGTGTTGGGGTTAGGTACTGTGGTTAGGTACTGTACTGTGGTGTTGGGGTTAGGTACTGTGGTGTTGGGGTTAGGTACTGTGGTGTTGGGGTTAGGTACTGTGGTGTTGGGGTTAGGTACTGTACTGTGGTGTTGGGGTTATGTACTGTGGTGTGGTGTTGGGGTTAGGTACTGTGGTGTTGGGGTTAGGTTCTGTGGTGTTGGAGTTAGGTACTGTGGTGTTGGGGTTAGGTACTGTGGTGTTGGGGTTAGGTACTGTACTGTGGTGTTGGAGTTAGGGACTGTGGTGTTGGGGTTAGGTACTGTACTGTGGTGTTGGTGTTAGGTACTGTGGTGTTGGGGTTAGGTACTGGGGTGTTGGGGTTAGGTACTGTACTGTGGTGTTGGGGTTAGGTACTGTGGTGTTGGAGTTAGGTACTGTGGTGTTGGAGTTAGGTACTGTGGTGTGGTGTTGGGGTTAGGTACTGTAATGTGGTGTTGGGGTTAGGTACTGTGGTGTTGGAGTTAAGTACTGTGGTGTGGTGTTGGGGTTAGGTACTGTACTGTGGTGTTGGGGTTAGGTACTGTGGTGTTGGGGTTAGGTACTGTACTGTGGTGTTGGAGTTAGGTACTATGGTGTTGGGGTTAGGTACTGTGGTGTTGGGGTTAGGTACTGTACTGTGGTGTTGGGGTTAGGTACTGTGGTGTGGTGTTGGGGTTAGGTACTGTGGTGTGGTGTTGGTTAGGTACTGTGGTGTTGGGGTTAGGTAGTGTGGTGTTGGGGTTAGGTACTGTGGTGTTGGGGTTAGGTACTGTGGTGTTGGGGTTTGGTACTGTACTGTGGTGTTGGGGTTAGTTACTGTACTGTGGTGTTGGGGTTAGGTACTGTACTGTGGTGTTGGGGTTAGGTACTGTGGTGTTGGGGTTAGGTACTGTACTGTGGTGTTGGAGTTAGGTACTGTGGTGTTGGGGTTAGGTACTGTGGTGTTGGGGTTAGGTACTGTGATGTGGTGTTGGGGTTAGGTACTGGGTTGTTGGGGTTAGGTATTGGGGTGTTGGAGTTAGGTACTGTGGTGTTGGGGTTTGGTACTGTACTGTGGTGTTGGGGTTAGGTACTGTGGTGTTGGGGTTAGGTACTGTACTGTGGTGTTGGAGTTAGGGACTGTGGTGTTGGGGTTAGGTACTGTACTGTGGTGTTGGTGTTAGGTACTGTGGTGTTGGGGTTAGGTACTGTACTGTGGTGTTGGGGTTAGGTACTGGGGTGTTGGGGTTAGGTACTGTACTGTGGTGTTGGGGTTAGGTACTGTGGTGTTGGAGTTAGGTACTGTGGTGTTGGAGTTAGGTACTGTGGTGTGGTGTTGGGGTTAGGTACTGTACTGTGGTGTTGGGGTTAGGTACTGTGGTGTTGGAGTTAAGTACTGTGGTGTGGTGTTGGGGTTAGGTACTGTACTGTGGTGTTGGGGTTAGGTACTGTGGTGTTGGGGTTAGGTACTGTACTGTGGTGTTGGAGTTAGGTACTGTGGTGTTGGGGTTAGGTACTGTGGTGTTGGGGTTAGGTACTGTACTGTGGTGTTGGGGTTAGGTACTGTGGTGTGGTGTTGGGGTTAGGTACTGTGGTGTGGTGTTGGTTAGGTACTGTGGTGTTGGGGTTAGGTAGTGTGGTGTTGGGGTTAGGTACTGTGGTGTTGGGGTTAGGTACTGTGGTGTTGGGGTTATGTACTGTACTGTGGTGTTGGGGTTAGGTACTGTACTGTGGTGTTGGGGTTAGGTACTGTACTGTGGTGTTGGAGTTAGGTACTGTGGTGTTGGGGTTAGGTACTGTACTGTGGTGTTGGAGTTAGGTACTGTGGTGTTGGGGTTAGGTACTGTGGTGTTGGGGTTAGGTACTGTGATGTGGTGTTGGGGTTAGGTACTGGGGTGTTGGGGTTAGGTACTGGGGTGTTGGAGTTAGGTACTGTGGTGTTGGGGTTTGGTACTGTACTGTGGTGTTGGGGTTAGGTACTGTACTGTGGTGTTGGGGTTAGGTACTGTACTGTTGGGGTTAGGTACTGTGGTGTTGGGGTTAGGTACTGTGGTGTTGGGGTAAGGTACTGTGGTGTTGGAGTTAGGTACTGTGCTGTGGTGTTGGAGTTAGTTACTGTTGTGTTGGGGTTAGGTACTGTGGTGTTGGAGTTAGGTACTGTTGTGTTGGGGTTAGGTACTGTGGTGTTGCGTTTAGGTACTGTACTGTGGTGTTGGAGTTAGGTACTGTGGTGTTGGGTTTAGGTACTTTTGGTGTTGGGGTTAGGTACTGTGGTGTTGGGGTTAGGTACTGTACTGTGGTGTTGGGGTTAGGTACTGTACTGTGGTGTTGGGGTTAGGTACTGTGGTGTTGGGGTTAGGTACTGTACTGTGGTGTTGGGGTTAGGTACTGTACTGTGGTGTTGGAGTTAGGTACTGTGGTGTTGGGGTTAGGTACTGTACTGTGGTGTTGGGGTTAGGTACTGTGGTGTTGGGGTTAGGTACTGTACTGTGGTGTTGGTTAGGTACTGTGGTGTTGGGGTTAGGTACTGTGGTGTTGGGGTTAGGTACTGTACTGTGGTGTTGGACTGTGGTGTTGGGGTTAGGTACTGTACTGTGGTGTTGGGGTTAGGTACTGTGGTGTTGGGGTTAGGTACTGTGGTGTTGGGGTTAGGTACTGTGGTGTTGGGGTTAGGTACTGTACTGTGGTGTTGGGGTTAGGTACTGTGGTGTTGGGGTTAGGTACTGTGGTGTTGGAGTTAGGTACTGTGGTGTTGGGGTTAGGTACTGTACTGTGGTGTTGGGGTTAGGTACTGTGGTGTTGGGGTTAGGTACTGTGGTGTTGGGGTTAGGTACCGTACTGTGGTGTTGGGGTTAGGTACTGTACTGTGGTGTTGGAGTTAGGTACTGTGGTGTTGGGGTTAGGTACTGTACTGTGGTGTTGGGGTTAGGTACTGTGGTGTTGGGGTTAGGTACTGTGGTGTTGGGGTTAGGTACTGTACTGTGGTGTTGGAGTTAGGTACTGTGGTGTTGGGGTTAGGTACTGTACTGTGGTGTTGGGGTTAGGTACTGTGGTGTTGGGGTTAGGTACTGTACTGTGGTGTTGGGGTTAGGTACTGTGGTGTTGGGGTTAGGTACTGTGGTGTTGGGGTTAGGTACTGTACTGTGGTGTTGGGGTTAGGTACTGTACTGTGGTGTTGGAGTTAGGTACTGTGGTGTTGGGGTTAGGTACTGTACTGTGGTGTTGGGGTTAGGTACTGTGGTGTTGGGGTTAGGTACTGTGGTGTTGGGGTTAGGTACTGTACTGTGGTGTTGGGGTTAGGTACTGTGGTGTTGGGGTTAGGTACTGTACTGTGGTGTTGGGGTTAGGTACTGTGGTGTTGGGGTTAGGTACTGTACTGTGGTGTTGGTTAGGTACTGTGGTGTTGGGGTTAGGTACTGTGGTGTTGGGGTTAGGTACTGTACTGTGGTGTTGGAGTTAGGGACTGTGGTGTTGGGGTTAGGTACTGTACTGTGGTGTTGGTGTTAGGTACTGTGGTGTTGGGGTTAGGTACTGTACTGTGGTGTTGGAGTTAGGTACTGTGGTTTTGGGGTTTGGTACTGTAGTGTGGTGTTGGGGTTAGGTACTGTGGTGTTGGGGTTAGGTACTGTACTGTGGTGTTGGGGTTAGGTACTGTGGTGTTGGGGTTAGGTACTGTGGTGTTGGGGTTAGGTACTGTGGTGTTGGGGTTAGGTACTGTGGTGTTGGAGTTAGGTACTGTGGGTTTGGGGTTAGGTACTGTACTGTGATGTTGGGGTTAGGTACTGTGGTTAGGTACTGTATTGTGGTGTTGGGGTTAGGTACTGTGGTGTTGGGGTTAGGTACTGTGGTGTTGGGGTTAGGTACTGTGGTGTTGGGGTTAGGTACTGTACTGTTGGGGTTAGGTACTGTGGTGTGGTGTTGGGGTTAGGTACTGTGGTGTTGGGGTTAGGTACTGTGGTGTTGGAGTTAGGTTCTGTGGTGTTGGGGTTAGGTACTGTGGTGTTGGGGTTAGGTACTGTACTGTGGTGTTGGGGTTAGGTACTGTGGTGTTGGGGTTAGGTACTGTGGTGTTGGGGTTAGGTACTGTGGTGTTGGAGTTAGGTACTGTGGTGTTGGGGTTAGGTACTGTTGTGTTGGGGTTAGGTACTGTGGTGTTGGGTTAGGTACTGTGGTGTTGGGTTAGGTACTGTGGTGTTGGGGTTAGGTACTATACTTTGGTGTTGGTGTTAGGTACTGTGGTGTTGGGGTTAGGTACTGTACTGTGATGTTGGGGTTAGGTACTGTGGTGTTGGGGTTAGGTACTGTGGTGTTGGGGTTAGGTACTGTACTGTGGTGTTGGGGTAGGTACTGTGCTGTGGTGTTGGAGTTAGGTACTGTGGTGTTGGGGTTAGGTACTGTACTGTGGTGTTGGGGTTAGGTACTGTGGTGTTGGGGTTAGGTACTGTACTGTGGTGTTGGAGTTAGGTACTGTGGTGTTGGGGGAAGGTACTGTACTGTGGTGTTGGGGTTAGGTACTGTGGTTAGGTACTGTATTGTGGTGTTGGGGTTAGGTACTGTGGTGTTGGGGTTAGGTACTGTGGTGTTGGGGTTAGGTACTGTGGTGTTGGGGTTAGGTACTGTACTGTGGTGTTGGGGTTATGTACTGTGGTGTGGTGTTGGGGTTAGGTACTGTGGTGTTGGGGTTAGGTTCTGTGGTGTTGGAGTTAGGTACTGTGGTGTTGGGGTTAGGTACTGTGGTGTTGGGGTTAGGTACTGTACTGTGGTGTTGGAGTTAGGGACTGTGGTGTTGGGGTTAGGTACTGTACTGTGGTGTTGGTGTTAGGTACTGTGGTGTTGGGGTTAGGTACTGTACTGTGGTGTTGGGGTTAGGTACTGGGGTGTTGGGGTTAGGTACTGTACTGTGGTGTTGGGGTTAGGTACTGTGGTGTTGGGGTTAGGTACTGTGGTGTTGGAGTTAGGTACTGTGGTGTGGTGTTGGGGTTAGGTACTGTAATGTGGTGTTGGGGTTAGGTACTGTGGTGTTGGAGTTAAGTACTGTGGTGTGGTGTTGGGGTTAGGTACTGTACTGTGGTGTTGGGGTTAGGTACTGTGGTGTTGGGGTTAGGTACTGTACTGTGGTGTTGGAGTTAGGTACTGTGGTGTTGGGGTTAGGTACTGTGGTGTTGGGGTTAGGTACTGTACTGTGGTGTTGGGGTTAGGTACTGTGGTGTGGTGTTGGGGTTAGGTACTGTGGTGTGGTGTTGGTTAGGTACTGTGGTGTTGGGGTTAGGTAGTGTGGTGTTGGGGTTAGGTACTGTGGTGTTGGGGTTAGGTACTGTGGTGTTGGGGTTATGTACTGTACTGTGGTGTTGGGGTTAGGTACTGTACTGTGGTGTTGGGGTTAGGTACTGTACTGTGGTGTTGGAGTTAGGTACTGTGGTGTTGGGGTTAGGTACTGTACTGTGGTGTTGGAGTTAGGTACTGTGGTGTTGGGGTTAGGTACTGTGGTGTTGGGGTTAGGTACTGTGATGTGGTGTTGGGGTTAGGTACTGGGGTGTTGGGGTTAGGTACTGGGGTGTTGGAGTTAGGTACTGTGGTGTTGGGGTTTGGTACTGTACTGTGGTGTTGGGGTTAGGTACTGTGGTGTTGGGGTTAGGTACTGTACTGTGGTGTTGGAGTTAGGGACTGTGGTGTTGGGGTTAGGTACTGTACTGTGGTGTTGGTGTTAGGTACTGTGGTGTTGGGGTTAGGTACTGTACTGTGGTGTTGGGGTTAGGTACTGGGGTGTTGGGGTTAGGTACTGTACTGTGGTGTTGGGGTTAGGTACTGTGGTGTTGGAGTTAGGTACTGTGGTGTTGGAGTTAGGTACTGTGGTGTGGTGTTGGGGTTAGGTACTGTAATGTGGTGTTGGGGTTAGGTACTGTGGTGTTGGAGTTAAGTACTGTGGTGTGGTGTTGGGGTTAGGTACTGTACTGTGGTGTTGGGGTTAGGTACTGTGGTGTTGGGGTTAGGTACGACTGTGGTGTTGGAGTTAGGTACTGTGGTGTTGGGGTTAGGTACTGTGGTGTTGGGGTTAGGTACTGTACTGTGGTGTTGGGGTTAGGTACTGTGGTGTGGTGTTGGGGTTAGGTACTGTGGTGTGGTGTTGGTTAGGTACTGTGGTGTTGGGGTTAGGTAGTGTGGTGTTGGGGTTAGGTACTGTGGTGTTGGGGTTAGGTACTGTGGTGTTGGGGTTATGTACTGTACTGTGGTGTTGGGGTTAGGTACTGTACTGTGGTGTTGGGGTTAGGTACTGTACTGTGGTGTTGGAGTTAGGTACTGTGGTGTTGGGGTTAGGTACTGTACTGTGGTGTTGGAGTTAGGTACTGTGGTGTTGGGGTTAGGTACTGTGGTGTTGGGGTTAGGTACTGTGATGTGGTGTTGGGGTTAGGTACTGGGGTGTTGGGGTTAGGTACTGGGGTGTTGGAGTTAGGTACTGTGGTGTTGGGGTTTGGTACTGTACTGTGGTGTTGGGGTTAGGTACTGTACTGTGGTGTTGGGGTTAGGTACTGTACTGTTGGGGTTAGGTACTGTGGTGTTGGGGTTAGGTACTGTGGTGTTGGGGTAAGGTACTGTGGTGTTGGAGTTAGGTACTGTGCTGTGGTGTTGGAGTTAGTTACTGTTGTGTTGGGGTTAGGTACTGTGGTGTTGGAGTTAGGTACTGTTGTGTTGGGGTTAGGTACTGTGGTGTTGCGTTTAGGTACTGTACTGTGGTGTTGGAGTTAGGTACTGTGGTGTTGGGGTTAGGTACTTTGGTGTTGGGGTTAGGTACTGTGGTGTTGGGGTTAGGTACTGTACTGTGGTGTTGGGGTTAGGTACTGTACTGTGGTGTTGGGGTTAGGTACTGTGGTGTTGGGGTTTGGTACTGTGGTGTTGGGGTTTGGTACTGTACTGTGGTGTTGGAGTTAGGTACTGTGGTGTTGGGTTTAGGTACTGTACTGTGGTGTTGGGGTTAGGTACTGTGGTGTTGGGGTTAGGTACTGTACTGTGGTGTTGGTTAGGTACTGTGGTGTTGGGGTTAGGTACTGTGGTGTTGGGGTTAGGTACTGTACTGTGGTGTTGGAATAAGGAATGTGGTGTTGGGGTTAGGTACTGTACTGTGGTGTTGGGGTTAGGTACTGTGGTGTTGGGGTTAGGTACTGTGGTGTTGGGGTTAGGTACTGTGGTGTTGGGGTTAGGTACTGTACTGTGGTGTTGGGGTTAGGTACTGTGGTGTTGGGGTTAGGTACTGTGGTGTTGGAGTTAGGTACTGTGGTGTTGGGGTTAGGTACTGTACTGTGATGTTGGGGTTAGGTACTGTGGTGTTGGGGTTAGGTACTGTGGTGTTGGGGTTAGGTACTGTACTGTGGTGTTGGGGTAGGTACTGTACTGTGGTGTTGGAGTTAGGTACTGTGGTGTTGGGGTTAGGTACTGTACTGTGATGTTGGGGTTAGGTACTGTGGTGTTGGGGTTAGGTACTGTGGTGTTGGGGTTAGGTACTGTACTGTGGTGTTGGAGTTAGGTACTGTGGTGTTGGGGTTAGGTACTGTACTGTGGTGTTGGGGTTAGGTACTGTGGTGTTGGGGTTAGGTACTGTACTGTGGTGTTGGTTAGGTACTGTGGTGTTGGGGTTAGGTACTGTGGTGTTGGGGTTAGGTACTGTACTGTGGTGTTGGAGTTAGGGACTGTGGTGTTGGGGTTAGGTACTGTACTGTGGTGTTGGTGTTAGGTACTGTGGTGTTGGGGTTAGGTACTGTACTGTGGTGTTGGTGTTAGGTACTGTGGTGTTGGGGTTAGGTACTGTGGTGTTGGGGTTAGGTTCTGTACTGTGGTGTTGGGGTTAGGTACTGTGGTGTTGGAGTTAGGTACTGTGGTGTTGGAGTTAGGTACTGTGGTGTGGTGTTGGGGTTAGGTACTGTACTGTGGTGTTGGTGTTAGGTACTGTGGTGTTGGAGTTAGGTACTGTGGTGTGGTGATGGGGTTAGGTACTGTACTGTGGTGTTGGGGTTAGGTACTGTGGTGTTGGTGTTAGGTACTGTACTGTGATGTTGGAGTTAGGTACTGTGGTGTTGGGGTTAGGTACTGTGGTGTTGGGGTTAGGTACTGTACTGTGGTGTTGGGGTTAGGTACTGTGGTGTGGTGTTGGGGTTAGGTACTGTGGTGTGGTGTTGGGGTTAGGTACTGTACTGTGGTGTTGGGGTTAGGTACTGTACTGTGGTGTTGGGGTTAGGTACTGTGGTGTTGGGGTTATGTACTGTGGTGTTGGGGTTTGGTACTGTACTGTGGTGTTGGAGTTAGGTACTGTGGTGTTGGGGTTAGGTACTGTACTGTACTGTGGTGTTGGGGTTAGGTACTGTGGTGTTGGGGTTAGGTACTGTACTGTGGTGTTGGTTAGGTACTGTGGTGTTAGGGTTAGGTACTGTGGTGTTGGGGTTAGGTACTGTACTGTGGTGTTGGAGTTAGGGACTGTGGTGTTGGGATTAGGTACTGTACTGTGTTGTTGGTGTTAGGTACTGTGGTGTTGGGGTTAGGTACTGTACTGTGGTGTTGGGGTTAGGTACTGTGGTGTTGGGGTTAGGTACTGTACTGTGGTGTTGGGGTTAGGTACTGTGGTGTTGGAGTTAGGTACTGTGGTGTGGTGTTGGGGTTAGGTACTGTACTGTGGTGTTGGGGTTAGGTACTGTGGTGTTGGAGTTAAGTACTGTGGTGTGGTGATGGGGTTAGGTACTGTACTGTGGTGTTGGGGTTAGGTACTGTGGTGTTGGTGTTAGGTACTGTACTGTGATGTTGGAGTTAGGTACTGTGGTGTTGGGGTTAGGTACTGTGGTGTTGGGGTTAGGTACTGTACTGTGGTGTTGGGGTTAGGTACTGTGGTGTGGTGTTGGGGTTAGGTACTGTGGTGTGGTGTTGGGGTTAGGTACTGTACTGTGGTGTTGGGGTTAGATACTGTACTGTGGTGTTGGGGTTAGGTACTGTGGTGTTGGGGTTATGTACTGTGGTGTTGGGGTTAGGTACTGTGGTGTTGGGGTTAGGTACTGTACTGTGGTGTTGGAGTTAGGTACTGTGGTGTTGGGGTTAGGTACTGTACTGTGGTGTTGGGGTTAGGTACTGTGGTGTTGGGGTTAGGTACTGTACTGTGGTGTTGGAGTTAGGTACTGTGGTTTTGGGGTTTGGTACTGTAGTGTGGTGTTGGGGTTAGGTACTGTGGTGTTGGGGTTAGGTACTGTACTGTGGTGTTTGGGTTAGGTACTGTGGTGTTGGGTTTAGGTACTGTGGTGTTGGGGTTAGGTACTGTGGTGTTGGAGTTAGGTTCTGTGGTGTTGGAGTTAGGTTCTGTGGTGTTGGGGTTAGGTACTGTACTGTGGTGTTGGAGTTAGGTACTGTGGTTTTGGGGTTTGGTACTGTAGTGTGGTGTTGGGGTTAGGTACTGTGGTGTTGGGGTTAGGTACTGTACTGTGGTGTTGGGGTTAGGTACGGTGGTGTTGGGGTTAGGTACTGTGGTGTTGGGGTTAGGTACTGTGGTGTTGGGGTTAGGTACTGTACTGTGGTGTTTGGGTTAGGTACTGTGGTGTTGGGGTTAGGTACTGTGGTGTTGGAGTTAGGTACTGTGGTGTTGGGGTTAGGTACTGTACTGTGATGTTGGGGTTAGGTACTGTGGTTAGGTACTGTATTGTGGTGTTGGGGTTAGGTACTGTGGTGTTGGGGTTAGGTACTGTGGTGTTGGGGTTAGGTACTGTGGTGTTGGGGTTAGGTACTGTACTGTTGGGGTTAGGTACTGTGGTGTGGTGTTGGGGTTAGGTACTGTGGTGTTGGGGTTAGGTACTGTGGTGTTGGAGTTAGGTTCTGTGGTGTTGGAGTTAGGTACTGTGGTGTTGGGGTTAGGTACTGTACTGTGGTGTTGGGGTTAGGTAGTGTGGTGTTGGGGTTAGGTACTGTGGTGTTGGGGTTAGGTACTGTGGTGTTGGAGTTAGGTACTGTGGTGTTGGGGTTAGGTACTGTTGTGTTGGGGTTAGGTACTGTGGTGTTGGGTTAGGTACTGTGGTGTTGGGTTAGGTACTGTGGTGTTGGGGTTAGGTACTATACTTTGGTGTTGGTGTTAGGTACTGTGGTGTTGGGGTTAGGTACTGTACTGTGATGTTGGGGTTAGGTACTGTGGTGTTGGGGTTAGGTACTGTGGTGTTGGGGTTAGGTACTGTACTGTGGTGTTGGGGTAGGTACTGTGCTGTGGTGTTGGAGTTAGGTACTGTGGTGTTGGGGTTAGGTACTGTACTGTGGTGTTGGGGTTAGGTACTGTGGTGTTGGGGTTAGGTACTGTACTGTGGTGTTGGGGTTAGGTACTGTGGTGTTGGGGAAGGTACTGTACTGTGGTGTTGGGGTTAGGTACTGTGGTTAGGTACTGTATTGTGGTGTTGGGGTTAGGTACTGTGGTGTTGGGGTTAGGTACTGTGGTGTTGGGGTTAGGTACTGTGGTGTTGGGGTTAGGTACTGTACTGTGGTGTTGGGGTTATGTACTGTGGTGTGGTGTTGGGGTTAGGTACTGTGGTGTTGGGGTTAGGTTCTGTGGTGTTGGAGTTAGGTACTGTGGTGTTGGGGTTAGGTACTGTGGTGTTGGGGTTAGGTACTGTACTGTGGTGTTGGAGTTAGGGACTGTGGTGTTGGGGTTAGGTACTGTACTGTGGTGTTGGTGTTAGGTACTGTGGTGTTGGGGTTAGGTACTGTACTGTGGTGTTGGGGTTAGGTACTGTGGTGTTGGGGTTAGGTACTGTACTGTGGTGTTGGGGTTAGGTACTGTGGTGTTGGAGTTAGGTACTGTGGTGTTGGAGTTAGGTACTGTGGTGTGGTGTTGGGGTTAGGTACTGTAATGTGGTGTTGGGGTTAGGTACTGTGGTGTTGGAGTTAGGTACTGTGGTGTGGTGTTGGGGTTAGGTACTGTACTGTGGTGTTGGGGTTAGGTACTGTGGTGTTGGGGTTAGGTACTGTACTGTGGTGTTGGAGTTAGGTACTATGGTGTTGGGGTTAGGTACTGTGGTGTTGGGGTTAGGTACTGTACTGTGGTGTTGGGGTTAGGTACTGTGGTGTGGTGTTGGGGTTAGGTACTGTGGTGTGGTGTTGGTTAGGTACTGTGGTGTTGGGGTTAGGTAGTGTGGTGTTGGGGTTAGGTACTGTGGTGTTGGGGTTAGGTACTGTGGTGTTGGGGTTATGTACTGTACTGTGGTGTTGGGGTTAGGTACTGTACTGTGGTGTTGGGGTTAGGTACTGTACTGTGGTGTTGGAGTTAGGTACTGTGGTGTTGGGGTTAGGTACTGTACTGTGGTGTTGGAGTTAGGTACTGTGGTGTTGGGGTTAGGTACTGTGGTGTTGGGGTTAGGTACTGTACTGTGGTGTTGGGGTTAGGTACTGGGGTGTTGGGGTTAGGTACTGGGGTGTTGGAGTTAGGTACTGTGGTGTTGGGGTTTGGTACTGTACTGTGGTGTTGGGGTTAGGTACTGTACTGTGGTGTTGGGGTTAGGTACTGTACTGTTGGGGTTAGGTACTGTGGTGTTGGGGTTAGGTACTGTGGTGTTGGGGTTAGGTACTGTGGTGTTGGAGTTAGGTACTGTGCTGTGGTGTTGGAGTTAGTTACTGTTGTGTTGGGGTTAGGTACTGTGGTGTTGGAGTTAGGTACTGTTGTGTTGGGGTTAGGTACTGTGGTGTTGCGGTTAGGTACTGTACTGTGGTGTTGGAGTTAGGTACTGTGGTGTTGGGGTTAGGTACTGTTGGTGTTGGGGTTAGGTACTGTGGTGTTGGGGTTAGGTACTGTACTGTGGTGTTGGGGTTAGGTACTGTGGTGTTGGGGTTAGGTACTGTGGTGTTGGGGTTAGGTACTGTACTGTGGTGTTGGGGTTAGGTACTGTGGTGTTGGTGTTAGGTACTGTACTGTGGTGTTGGGGTTAGGTACTGTGGTGTTGGGGTTAGGTACTGTGGTGTTGGAGTTAGGTTCTGTGGTGTTGGTGTTGGTGTTAGGTACTGTACTGTGGTGTTGGAGTTAGGTACTGTGGTGTTGGGGTTAGGTACTGTGGTGTTGGGGTTAGGTACTGTGGTGTTGGGGTTAGGTACTGTGGTGTTGGGGTTAGGTACTGTGGTGTTGGGGTTAGGTACTGTGGTGTTGGGGTTAGGTACTGTGGTGTTGGGGTTAGGTACTGTACTGTGGTGTTGGAGTTAGGTACTGTGGTTGTTGGGGTTAGGTACTGTACTGTGGTGTTGGAGTTAGGTACTGTGGTGTTGGGGTTAGGTACTGTACTGTGGTGTTGGAGTTAGGTACTGTGGTGTTGGGGTTAGGTACTGTAGTGTGGTGTTGGGGTTAGGTACTGTACTGTGGTGTTGGGGTTAGGTACTGTGGTGTTGGGGTTAGGTACTGTGATGTGGTGTTGGGGTTAGGTACTGGGGTGTTGGGGTTAGGTACTGGGGTGTTGGAGTTAGGTACTGTGGTGTTGGGGTTTGGTACTGTACTGTGGTGTTGGGGTTAGGTACTGTACTGTGGTGTTGGGGTTAGGTACTGTACTGTTGGGGTTAGGTACTGTGGTGTTGGGGTTAGGTACTGTGGTGTTGGGGTAAGGTACTGTGGTGTTGGAGTTAGGTACTGTGCTGTGGTGTTGGAGTTAGTTACTGTTGTGTTGGGGTTAGGTACTGTGGTGTTGGAGTTAGGTACTGTTGTGTTGGGGTTAGGTACTGTGGTTTTGGGGTTAGGTACTGTACTGTGGTGTTGGAGTTAGGTACTGTGGTGTTGGGGTTAGGTACTTTGGTGTTGGGGTTAGGTACTGTGGTGTTGGGGTTAGGTACTGTACTGTGGTGTTGGGGTTAGGTACTGTGGTGTTGGGGTTAGGTACTGTGGTGTTGGGGTTAGGTACGGTACTGTGGTGTTGGGGTTAGGTACTGTGGTGTTAGGGTTAGGTACTGTACTGTGGTGTTGGGGTTAGGTACTGTGGTGTTGGGGTTAGGTACTGTGGTGTTGGAGTTAGGTACTGTGGTGTTGGTGTTGGTGTTAGGTACTGTACTGTGGTGTTGGAGTTAGGTACTGTGGTGTTGGGGTTAGGTACTGTGGTGTTGGGGTTAGGTACTGTGGTGTTGGGGTTAGGTACTGTGGTGTTGGGGTTAGGTACTGTGGTGTTGGGGTTATGTACTGTGGTGTTGGGGTTAGGTACTGTGGTGTTGGGGTTAGGTACTGTACTGTGGTGTTGGAGTTAGGTACTGTGGTGTTGGGGTTAGGTACTGTACTGTGGTGTTGGAGTTAGGTACTGTGGTGTTGGGGTTAGGTACTGTACTGTGGTGTTGGAGTTAGGTACTGTGGTGTTGGGGTTTGGTACTGTAGTGTGGTGTTGGGGTTAGGTACTGTGGTGTTGGGGTTAGGTACTGTACTGTGGTGTTGGGGTTAGGTACTGTGGTGTTGGGTTTAGGTACTGTGGTGTTGGGGTTAGGTACTGTACTGTGGTGTTGGGGTTAGGTACTGTGGTGTTGGAGTTAGGTTCTGTGGTGTTGGAGTTAGGTTCTGTGGTGTTGGGGTTAGGTACTGTACTGTGGTGTTCGGGTTAGGTACTGTGGTGTTGGGGTTAGGGACTGTGGTGTTGGGTTAGGTACTGTGTTGTTGGGGTTAGGGACTGTGGTGTTGGGGTTAGGTACTGTGGTGTTGGGGTTAGGTACTGTGGTGTTGGGGTTAGGTACTGTGGTGTTGGAGTTAGGTACTGTGGTGTTGGAGTTAGGTACTGTGGTGTTGGGGTTAGGTACTGTACTGTGGTGTTGGGGTTAGGTAGTGTGGTGTTGGGGTTAGGTACTGTGGTGTTGGGGTTAGGTACTGTGGTGTTGGAGTTAGGTACTGTGGTGTTGGGGTTAGGTACTGTTGTGTTGGGGTTAGGTACTGTGGTGTTGGGTTAGGTACTGTTGTGTTGGGTTAGGTACTGTGGTGTTGGGGTTAGGTACTGTACTGTGGTGTTGGTGTTAGGTACTGTGGTGTTGGGGTTAGGTACTGTACTGTGATGTTGGGGTTAGGTACTGTGGTGTTGGGGTTAGGTACTGTGGTGTTGGGGTTAGGTACTGTACTGTGGTGTTGGGGTTAGGTACTGTGCTGTGGTGTTGGAGTTAGGTACTGTGGTGTTGGGGTTAGGTACTGTACTGTGGTGTTGGGGTTAGGTACTGTGGTGTTGGGTACTGTACTGTGGTGTTGGGGTTAGGTACTGTGGTGTTGGGGTTAGGTACTGTGGTGTTGGGGTTAGGTACTGTGGTGTTGGGGTTAGGTACTGTACTGTGGTGTTGGGGTTAGGTACTGTGGTGTGGTGTTGGGGTTAGGTACTGTGGTGTTGGGGTTAGGTACTGTGGTGTTGGAGTTAGGTACTGTGGTGTTGGGGTTAGGTACTGTGGTGTTGGGGTTAGGTACTGTACTGTGGTGTTGGAGTTAGGGACTGTGGTGTTGGGGTTAGGTACTGTACTGTGGTGTTGGTGTTAGGTACTGTGGTGTTGGGGTTAGGTACTGTACTGTGGTGTTGGGGTTAGGTACTGTGGTGTTGGGGTTAGGTACTGTACTGTGGTGTTGGGGTTAGGTACTGTGGTGTTGGAGTTAGGTACTGTGGTGTTGGAGTTAGGTACTGTGGTGTGGTGTTGGGGTTAGGTACTGTAATGTGGTGTTGGGGTTAGGTACTGTGGTGTTGGAGTTAAGTACTGTGGTGTGGTGTTGGGGTTAGGTACTGTACTGTGGTGTTGGGGTTAGGTACTGTGGTGTTGGGGTTAGGTACTGTACTGTGGTGTTGGAGTTAGGTACTATGGTGTTGGGGTTAGGTACTGTGGTGTTGGGGTTAGGTACTGTACTGTGGTGTTGGGGTTAGGTACTGTGGTGTGGTGTTGGGGTTAGGTACTGTGGTGTGGTGTTGGTTAGGTACTGTGGTGTTGGGGTTAGGTAGTGTGGTGTTGGGGTTAGGTACTGTGGTGTTGGGGTTAGGTACTGTGGTGTTGGGGTTATGTACTGTACTGTGGTGTTGGGGTTAGGTACTGTACTGTGGTGTTGGGGTTAGGTACTGTACTGTGGTGTTGGAGTTAGGTACTGTGGTGTTGGGGTTAGGTACTGTACTGTGGTGTTGGAGTTAGGTACTGTGGTGTTGGGGTTAGGTACTGTGGTGTTGGGGTTAGGTACTGTACTGTGGTGTTGGGGTTAGGTACTGGGGTGTTGGGGTTAGGTACTGTGGTGTTGGAGTTAGGTACTGTGGTGTTGGGGTTTGGTACTGTACTGTGGTGTTGGGGTTAGGTACTGTACTGTGGTGTTGGGGTTAGGTACTGTACTGTTGGGGTTAGGTACTGTGGTGTTGGGGTTAGGTACTGTGGTGTTGGGGTAAGGTACTGTGGTGTTGGAGTTAGGTACTGTGCTGTGGTGTTGGAGTTAGTTACTGTTGTGTTGGGGTTAGGTACTGTGGTGTTGGAGTTAGGTACTGTTGTGTTGG
This sequence comes from Salmo salar, assembly GCF_905237065.1. NCBI lineage: Eukaryota > Metazoa > Chordata > Actinopteri > Salmoniformes > Salmonidae > Salmo > Salmo salar. The sequence goes on from NW_025547406.1 coordinate 18,026, forward strand.
GGTTAGGTACTGTGGTGTTGCGTTTAGGTACTGTACTGTGGTGTTGGAGTTAGGTACTGTGGTGTTGGGGTTAGGTACTTTTGGTGTTGGGGTTAGGTACTGTGGTGTTGGGGTTAGGTACTGTACTGTGGTGTTGGGGTTAGGTACTGTGGTGTTGGGGTTAGGTACTGTGGTGTTGGGGTTAGGTACGGTACTGTGGTGTTGGGGTTAGGTACTGTGGTGTTTGGGTTAGGTACTGTACTGTGGTGTTGGGGTTAGGTACTGTGGTGTTGGGGTTAGGTACTGTGGTGTTGGAGTTAGGTTCTGTGGTGTTGGTGTTGGTGTTAGGTACTGTACTGTGGTGTTGGAGTTAGGTACTGTGGTGTTGGGGTTAGGTACTGTGGTGTTGGGGTTAGGTACTGTGGTGTTGGGGTTAGGTACTGTGGTGTTGGGGTTAGGTACTGTGGTGTTGGGGTTATGTACTGTGGTGTTGGGGTTAGGTACTGTGGTGTTGGGGTTAGGTACTGTACTGTGGTGTTGGAGTTAGGTACTGGGTTGTTGGGGTTAGGTACTGTACTGTGGTGTTGGAGTTAGGTACTGTGGTGTTGGGGTTAGGTACTGTACTGTGGTGTTGGAGTTAGCTACTGTGGTGTTGGGGTTTGGTACTGTAGTGTGGTGTTGGGGTTAGGTACCGTACTGTGGTGTTGGGGTTAGGTACTGTGGTGTTGGGGTTAGGTACTGTGATGTGGTGTTGGGGTTAGGTACTGGGGTGTTGGGGTTAGGTACTGGGGTGTTGGAGTTAGGTACTGTGGTGTTGGGGTTTGGTACTGTACTGTGGTGTTGGGGTTAGGTACTGTACTGTGGTGTTGGGGTTAGGTACTGTACTGTTGGGGTTAGGTACTGTGGTGTTGGGGTTAGGTACTGTGGTGTTGGGGTAAGGTACTGTGGTGTTGGAGTTAGGTACTGTGCTGTGGTGTTGGAGTTAGTTACTGTTGTGTTGGGGTTAGGTACTGTGGTGTTGGAGTTAGGTACTGTGGTGTTGGGGTTAGGTACTGTGGTTTTGGGGTTAGGTACTGTACTGTGGTGTTGGAGTTAGGTACTGTGGTGTTGGGGTTAGGTACTTTGGTGTTGGGGTTAGGTACTGTGGTGTTGGGGTTAGGTACTGTACTGTGGTGTTGGGGTTAGGTACTGTGGTGTTGGGGTTAGGTACTGTGGTGTTGGGGTTAGGTACGGTACTGTGGTGTTGGGGTTAGGTACTGTGGTGTTAGGGTTAGGTACTGTACTGTGGTGTTGGGGTTAGGTACTGTGGTGTTGGGGTTAGGTACTGTGGTGTTGGAGTTAGGTTCTGTGGTGTTGGTGTTGGTGTTAGGTACTGTACTGTGGTGTTGGAGTTAGGTACTGTGGTGTTGGGGTTAGGTACTGTGGTGTTGGGGTTAGGTACTGTGGTGTTGGGGTTAGGTACTGTGGTGTTGGGGTTAGGTACTGTGGTGTTGGGGTTATGTACTGTGGTGTTGGGGTTAGGTACTGTGGTGTTGGGGTTAGGTACTGTACTGTGGTGTTGGAGTTAGGTACTGTGGTGTTGGGGTTAGGTACTGTACTGTGGTGTTGGAGTTAGGTACTGTGGTGTTGGGGTTAGGTACTGTACTGTGGTGTTGGAGTTAGGTACTGTGGTGTTGGGGTTTGGTACTGTAGTGTGGTGTTGGGGTTAGGTACTGTGGTGTTGGGGTTAGGTACTGTACTGTGGTGTTGGGGTTAGGTACTGTGGTGTTGGGTTTAGGTACTGTGGTGTTGGGGTTAGGTACTGTACTGTGGTGTTGGGGTTAGGTACTGTGGTGTTGGAGTTAGGTTCTGTGGTGTTGGAGTTAGGTTCTGTGGTGTTGGGGTTAGGTACTGTACTGTGGTGTTCGGGTTAGGTACTGTGGTGTTGGGGTTAGGGACTGTGGTGTTGGGTTAGGTACTGTGTTGTTGGGGTTAGGGACTGTGGTGTTGGGGTTAGGTACTGTGGTGTTGGGGTTAGGTACTGTGGTGTTGGGGTTAGGTACTGTGGTGTTGGAGTTAGGTTCTGTGGTGTTGGAGTTAGGTACTGTGGTGTTGGGGTTAGGTACTGTACTGTGGTGTTGGGGTTAGGTAGTGTGGTGTTGGGGTTAGGTACTGTGGTGTTGGGGTTAGGTACTGTGGTGTTGGAGTTAGGTACTGTGGTGTTGGGGTTAGGTACTGTTGTGTTGGGGTTAGGTACTGTGGTGTTGGGTTAGGTACTGTTGTGTTGGGTTAGGTACTGTGGTGTTGGGGTTAGGTACTATACTTTGGTGTTGGTGTTAGGTACTGTGGTGTTGGGGTTAGGTACTGTACTGTGATGTTGGGGTTAGGTACTGTGGTGTTGGGGTTAGGTACTGTGGTGTTGGGGTTAGGTACTGTACTGTGGTGTTGGGGTAGGTACTGTGCTGTGGTGTTGGAGTTAGGTACTGTGGTGTTGGGGTTAGGTACTGTACTGTGGTGTTGGGGTTAGGTACTGTGGTGTTGGGGTTAGGTACTGTACTGTGGTGTTGGAGTTAGGTACTGTGGTGTTGGGGGAAGGTACTGTACTGTGGTGTTGGGGTTAGGTACTGTGGTTAGGTACTGTATTGTGGTGTTGGGGTTAGGTACTGTGGTGTTGGGGTTAGGTACTGTGGTGTTGGGGTTAGGTACTGTGGTGTTGGGGTTAGGTACTGTACTGTGGTGTTGGGGTTATGTACTGTGGTGTGGTGTTGGGGTTAGGTACTGTGGTGTTGGGGTTAGGTTCTGTGGTGTTGGAGTTAGGTACTGTGGTGTTGGGGTTAGGTACTGTGGTGTTGGGGTTAGGTACTGTACTGTGGTGTTGGAGTTAGGGACTGTGGTGTTGGGGTTAGGTACTGTACTGTGGTGTTGGTGTTAGGTACTGTGGTGTTGGGGTTAGGTACTGTACTGTGGTGTTGGGGTTAGGTACTGTGGTGTTGGGGTTAGGTACTGTACTGTGGTGTTGGGGTTAGGTACTGTGGTGTTGGAGTTAGGTACTGTGGTGTTGGAGTTAGGTACTGTGGTGTGGTGTTGGGGTTAGGTACTGTAATGTGGTGTTGGGGTTAGGTACTGTGGTGTTGGAGTTAAGTACTGTGGTGTGGTGTTGGGGTTAGGTACTGTACTGTGGTGTTGGGGTTAGGTACTGTGGTGTTGGGGTTAGGTACTGTACTGTGGTGTTGGAGTTAGGTACTATGGTGTTGGGGTTAGGTACTGTGGTGTTGGGGTTAGGTACTGTACTGTGGTGTTGGGGTTAGGTACTGTGGTGTGGTGTTGGGGTTAGGTACTGTGGTGTGGTGTTGGTTAGGTACTGTGGTGTTGGGGTTAGGTAGTGTGGTGTTGGGGTTAGGTACTGTGGTGTTGGGGTTAGGTACTGTGGTGTTGGGGTTATGTACTGTACTGTGGTGTTGGGGTTAGGTACTGTACTGTGGTGTTGGGGTTAGGTACTGTACTGTGGTGTTGGAGTTAGGTACTGTGGTGTTGGGGTTAGGTACTGTACTGTGGTGTTGGAGTTAGGTACTGTGGTGTTGGGGTTAGGTACTGTGGTGTTGGGGTTAGGTACTGTGATGTGGTGTTGGGGTTAGGTACTGGGGTGTTGGGGTTAGGTACTGGGGTGTTGGAGTTAGGTACTGTGGTGTTGGGGTTTGGTACTGTACTGTGGTGTTGGGGTTAGGTACTGTACTGTGGTGTTGGGGTTAGGTACTGTACTGTTGGGGTTAGGTACTGTGGTGTTGGGGTTAGGTACTGTGGTGTTGGGGTAAGGTACTGTCGTGTTGGAGTTAGGTACTGTGCTGTGGTGTTGGAGTTAGTTACTGTTGTGTTGGGGTTAGGTACTGTGGTGTTGGAGTTAGGTACTGTTGTGTTGGGGTTAGGTACTGTGGTGTTGCGTTTAGGTACTGTACTGTGGTGTTGGAGTTAGGTACTGTGGTGTTGGGGTTAGGTACTTTTGGTGTTGGGGTTAGGTACTGTGGTGTTGGGGTTAGGTACTGTACTGTGGTGTTGGGGTTAGGTACTGTGGTGTTGGGGTTAGGTACTGTGGTGTTGGGGTTAGGTACGGTACTGTGGTGTTGGGGTTAGGTACTGTGGTGTTAGGGGTTAGGTACTGTACTGTGGTGTTGGGGTTAGGTACTGTGGTGTTGGGGTTAGGTACTGTGGTGTTGGAGTTAGGTTCTGTGGTGTTGGTGTTGGTGTTAGGTACTGTACTGTGGTGTTGGAGTTAGGTACTGTGGTGTTGGGGTTAGGTACTGTGGTGTTGGGGTTAGGTACTGTGGTGTTGGGGTTAGGTACTGTGGTGTTGGGGTTAGGTACTGTGGTGTTGGGGTTATGTACTGTGGTGTTGGGGTTAGGTACTGTGGTGTTGGGGTTAGGTACTGTACTGTGGTGTTGGAGTTAGGTACTGTGGTGTTGGGGTTAGGTACTGTACTGTGGTGTTGGAGTTAGGTACTGTGGTGTTGGGGTTAGGTACTGTACTGTGGTGTTGGAGTTAGGTACTGTGGTGTTGGGGTTTGGTACTGTAGTGTGGTGTTGGGGTTAGGTACTGTACTGTGGTGTTGGGGTTAGGTACTGTGGTGTTGGGGTTAGGTACTGTGGTGTTGGGGTTAGGTACTGTGATGTGGTGTTGGGGTTAGGTACTGGGGTGTTGGGGTTAGGTACTGGGGTGTTGGAGTTAGGTACTGTGGTGTTGGGGTTTGGTACTGTACTGTGGTGTTGGGGTTAGGTACTGTACTGTGGTGTTGGGGTTAGGTACTGTACTGTTGGGGTTAGGTACTGTGGTGTTGGGGTTAGGTACTGTGGTGTTGGGGTAAGGTACTGTGGTGTTGGAGTTAGGTACTGTGCTGTGGTGTTGGAGTTAGTTACTGTTGTGTTGGGGTTAGGTACTGTGGTGTTGGAGTTAGGTACTGTTGTGTTGGGGTTAGGTACTGTGGTTTTGGGGTTAGGTACTGTACTGTGGTGTTGGAGTTAGGTACTGTGGTGTTGGGGTTAGGTACTTTGGTGTTGGGGTTAGGTACTGTGGTGTTGGGGTTAGGTACTGTACTGTGGTGTTGGGGTTAGGTACTGTGGTGTTGGGGTTAGGTACTGTGGTGTTGGGGTTAGGTACGGTACTGTGGTGTTGGGGTTAGGTACTGTGGTGTTAGGGTTAGGTACTGTACTGTGGTGTTGGGGTTAGGTACTGTGGTGTTGGGGTTAGGTACTGTGGTGTTGGAGTTAGGTTCTGTGGTGTTGGTGTTGGTGTTAGGTACTGTACTGTGGTGTTGGAGTTAGGTACTGTGGTGTTGGGGTTAGGTACTGTGGTGTTGGGGTTAGGTACTGTGGTGTTGGGGTTAGGTACTGTGGTGTTGGGGTTATGTACTGTGGTGTTGGGGTTAGGTACTGTGGTGTTGGGGTTAGGTACTGTACTGTGGTGTTGGAGTTAGGTACTGTGGTGTTGGGGTTAGGTACTGTACTGTGGTGTTGGAGTTAGGTACTGTGGTGTTGGGGTTAGGTACTGTACTGTGGTGTTGGAGTTAGGTACTGTGGTGTTGGGGTTTGGTACTGTAGTGTGGTGTTGGGGTTAGGTACTGTGGTGTTGGGGTTAGGTACTGTACTGTGGTGTTGGGGTTAGGTACTGTACTGTGGTGTTGGGGTTAGGTACTGTGGTGTTGGGTTTAGGTACTGTGGTGTTGGGGTTAGGTACTGTACTGTGGTGTTGGGGTTAGGTACTGTGGTGTTGGAGTTAGGTTCTGTGGTGTTGGAGTTAGGTTCTGTGGTGTTGGGGTTAGGTACTGTACTGTGGTGTTCGGGTTAGGTACTGTGGTGTTGGGGTTAGGGACTGTGGTGTTGGGTTAGGTACTGTGTTGTTGGGGTTAGGGACTGTGGTGTTGGGGTTAGGTACTGTGGTGTTGGGGTTAGGTACTGTGATGTGGTGTTGGGGTTAGGTACTGGGGTGTTGGGGTTAGGTACTGGGGTGTTGGGGTTAGGTACTGTGGTGTTGGGGTTAGGTACTGTGGTGTTGGGGTTAGGTACTGTGGTGTTGGGGTTAGGTACTGTGGTGTTGGGGTTAGGTACTGTGGTGTTGGGGTTAGGTACTGTGGTGTTGGGGTTAGGTACTGTACTGTGGTGTTGGGGTTAGGTACTGTGGTGTTGGGGTTAGGTACTGTGGTGTTGGGGTTAGGTACTGTGGTGTTGGGGTTAGGTACTGTGGTGTTGGGGTTAGGTACTGTACTGTGGTGTTTGGGTTAGGTACTGTGGTGTTGGGGTTAGGTACTGTGGTGTTGGAGTTAGGTACTGTGGTGTTGGGGTTAGGTACTGTACTGTGATGTTGGGGTTAGGTACTGTGGTTAGGTACTGTATTGTGGTGTTGGGGTTAGGTACTGTGGTGTTGGGGTTAGGTACTGTGGTGTTGGGGTTAGGTACTGTGGTGTTGGGGTTAGGTACTGTACTGTTGGGGTTAGGTACTGTGGTGTGGTGTTGGGGTTAGGTACTGTGGTGTTGGGGTTAGGTACGGTACTGTGGTGTTGGGGTTAGGTACTGTACTGTGGTGTTGGAGTTAGGTACTGTGGTGTTGGGGTTAGGTACTGTACTGTGGTGTTGGAGTTAGGTACTGTGGTGTTGGGGTTAGGTACTGTGGTGTTGGGGTTAGGTACTGTGATGTGGTGTTGGGGTTAGGTACTGTACTGTGGTGTTGGAGTTAGGTACTGTGGTGTTGGGGTTAGGTACTTTGGTGTTGGGGTTAGGTACTGTACTGTGGTGTTGGAGTTAGGTACTGTGGTGTTGGGGTTAGGTACTGTGGTGTTGGGGTTAGGTACTGTGATGTGGTGTTGGGGTTAGGTACTGTACTGTGGTGTTGGAGTTAGGTACTGTGGTGTTGGGGTTAGGTACTTTGGTGTTGGGGTTAGGTACTGTGGTGTTGGGGTTAGGTACTGTACTGTGGTGTTGGGGTTAGGTACTGTGGTGTTGGGGTTAGGTACTGTGGTGTTGTGGTTAGGTACGGTACTGTGGTGTTGGGGTTAGTGTTGGTGGTGCAGTGCAAAACTGGACACTGGTCTCAGGAACGACTGGTAGTACACTGCCTAATGAAACAATCCCTAGTTAACTAGTGCTGAGGGTGGACTGGTAGTACACTGCCTAATGAAACAATCCCTAGTTAACTAGTGCTGAGGGTGGACTGGTAGTACACTGCCTAATGAAACAATCCCTAGTTAACTAGTGCTGAGGGTGGACTGGTAGTACACTGCCTAATGAAACAATCCCTAGTTAACTAGTGCTGAGGGTGGACTGGTAGTACACTGCCTAATGAAACAATCCCTAGTTAACTAGTGCTGAGGGTGGACTGGTAGTACACTGCCTTATGAAACAATCCCTAGTTAACTAGTGCTGAGGGTGGACTGGTAGTACACTGCCTAATGAAACAATCCCTAGTTAACTAGTGCTGAGGGTGGACTGGTAGTACACTGCCTAATGAAATACCCCTTCAAATTAGTGGATTCAGCGATGTCAGCCACACCCGTTGCTGACAGGTGTATACAACTGAGCACACAGCCATGCAATCTCCATAGACAAACATTTGCAGTAGAATGTACTTAGTGAGGAGCTCAGTGACTTTCAACGTGGCACCGTCATAGGATGCCACCTTTCCAAACAAGTCAGTTCGTCAAATTTATTCCCTGCTAGTGCTGCTCCGGTCAACTGTAAGTTCTGTTATTGTGAAGTGGAAACGTCTTGGAGCGTCAACAGCTCAGCTGTGAAGTTCCAAACTGCCTCCGGAAGCAACGTCAGCACAATAACTGTTCGTCTGGAGCTTCATGAAAAGGGTTTCCATGGCCGAGCAGACGCACACAAGCCTAAGATCACCATGCGCCGTGCCAAGCGTCGGCTGGAGTGGTGTAAAGCTCGCCGCCATTGGACTCTGGAGCAGTGGAAATGTGTTCTCTGGATTTATAAATCACGCTTCACCATCTGGCAGTCTGATGGACAAATCTGGGTTTGGCGGATGCCAGGAGAACGCTACCTGCCCCAATGCATAGTGCCAACTGTAAAGTTTGGTGGAGGAGGAATAATGGTCTGTTTTTCATGGTTCGGGCCCCTTAATTCCAGTGAAGGGAAATCTTAACGCTACAGCATACAATGACATTCTAGATGATTCTGTGCTTCCAACTTTGTGCCAACAGTTTGGGGAAGGCCCTTTCCTGTTTCAGCATGACAATGCCCCGTGCACAAAGCGAGGTCCATACAGAAATGGTTTGTCGAGATCGGTGTGGAAGAACTTGACTGGCCTGCACAGAACCCTGACCTTAACCTTATTGAACACCTTTGGGATGTTCAATACTCATGTGTACACATACTTGAGAGACGATATTAACAATATTAGCCGACACATTCCTCAAGGACATTCTCCCTCCAGCCTGGTGTGTGTGTAACAGGTGTTGCTTCTGTCCCTCTCTTTGCCCCAACCTGGGCTCGAACCAGGGACCCTCTGAACACATCGACAACAGTCACTCTCGAAGCATCGATATCTATCATTCCACAAAAGCTGCTGCCCTTGCAGAACAAGTGAAACTACTCCTTCCAGGTCTCACAGTGAGTGAAACTACTCCTTCCAGGTCTCACAGTGAGTGAAACTACTCCTTCCAGGTCTCAGAGTGAGTGAAACTACTCCTTCCAGGTCTCACAGTGAGTGAAACTACTCCTTCCAGCTCTCAGAGTGAGTGACGCCAACGATTGAAACAGTATTAGCGCTCACCGCTAACTAGCTAGCCACTTCACACCGGTTGCGAGCGTGTGTGTGTATGTGTGTGTGTGCGTGCGTGCGTGCGTGCGTGCGTGTGTGTGTGTGTGTGTGTGTGTGTGTGTGTGTGTGTGTGTGTGTGTGTATGTGTGTGTGTGTGTGCACCAGGGACAGATGTTTGACCACTGGAGCTTGGACGCCGTAGGCACTATGGGTTCTAGAAAATCCCAGCCCAGATGGCGCTGCCTCTGACCGACACACGCTGGGGGCAAGCTCCAACGCCAGGCCATGAGACCTGTGCTGAGATACACGCTCACAGCCTGTCCATCACGGACATGATAAGTGAATATGAGGTCAGATTGCTCACTCAGCTCACTATAGCCTGCTGCGTATTTGACAGATGTATTCTCAAAGGTGAATATGCAACATTAGGCTATACTGGTGACTTGGTGTGTTATTGAGATGTATGAAACATATCACATAAAAATATATCTATTTTTAAATTACACATCCATTCTGTGGTGTGTCTACAACTTTTGTGCAATTCTTTTTGCACGGGCAAACTGCTGTATCACTGCTATTGTACATCTGTTGTACAGGCTGTGTGTGTACGGGACCATAATGCATCATGTTCATTCCACTGCCCTTTCTCACGAGGAGAGGTGACAGCAGATGGTCAATCCCCACAATGCTGTCCGTTCCCAGATGCAAACAGAAAGAGGTGACAAACACTGCAGGTGTCCCTCCTGCCAAGGGGAGGGATGGAGAGATGAGGGAGTGGGAGGCTACGTTGCCTGGCCTGCACTGAGAGGCTCCATAATTGATAGCAGAGGACAAGTTTCAGAAGACAGGAGGGGGCTGGCAGAGGGACTGGGCCAGGTGAGTAGACAGACAGGCTGGCAGGCTGGCCTGAGACCCTCAGGAGGCTGTGGTGACCAGATGGAGCTACAGGGCCACAGCTCTGACCACCTGTTCATTACCCAGGAGGAGTCCTTTATCTAGGCTTTTTGTTGTTCAGCCACTCAGTAGCTACACCAATATCCATCTCCATCTGCAGAATATTATTATATTATATATTATTATAATTATTATATATATTATTATAATTATTATATTCTATATTATTATAATTATTATATTATATATTATTATATATTATTATAATTATTATATATTATTATAATTAATATATTATATATTATTATAATTATTATACTATATATTATTATAATTAGTATATTATATATTATTATAATTATTATATTATTATAATTATTATATTATATATAATTATAATTATAATAATATATAATATATTAATTATAATAATATATAATAATTATAATAATATATAATAATTATAATAATATATAATATAATTATTATTATAATATAGAATATAATAATTATAATAATATATAATATATAATATATTATATAATATTATTGTATGATTAACAGTGTTAAACAATGTGTTACAGAGTCTTGTTGATAGGTAATCGACTAGCTGGGCTGTTCCCCGGACCCTGTATGTAGGGGACTTGTACAAGACTTGAACAAGGCTATTGAACTTCACATGTGTTGTCTGTCTTTATTGTTTTATCCAACATATCATACTGGAACACAGTGTTTACACTAATATGTGAAAACAATATTTTTGTGAAGAAATGTTTCATTTTGTCGCATTAACAAGGTTGGTAGCAACATGTGGAAATCTGTTGCAGCTCAAGTCGACTGAAAAAACCCACAATGCAATGCTCTCTTCGGGCTAGCTGGCTGGCTAGTTAGCTAGCTAGGTAGCTAGCAAGCAAACGTGGCTACACACAGTAATACCGAAGTCAATATTAGCATGTGAAGTAGCTAGCTAGCTGTAAAATCGCCTAAACAAACTGCACTATTAATTTAGGAGTCTGTCTCATCGAGTTTCGACTTGGAAACTCTGCTGCCCAGAGCGCGTTGCTACGGCAACAGAGGCCCTTTCCACTGACACACAAGTGGAATGGAGAAACTGAGTTAAATAATTTGGTACATTGATTAGATTGAGCACATCTAAGCGAATATATATATATATATATATATATATATATATACACACAGTTGAAGTCGGAAGTTTATATACACCTTAGCCAAATACTTTTAAACTCAGTTTTTCACAATTCCTGACATTTAATCCTAGTATAAATTCCCTGTTTTAGGTCAGATAGGATCAACACTTTATTTTAAGAATGTGAAATGTCAGAATAATAGTAGAGAAAATGATTTATTTCAGCTTTTATTTCTTTCATCACATTCCCAGTGGGTCAGAAGTTTACATAAACTCAATTAGTATTTGGTAGCATTGCATTTAAATTGTTTAACTTGGGTCAAACGTTTCGGGTAGCCTTCCACAAGCTTCCCACAATAAGTTGGGTGAATTTTGGTCCATTCCTCCTGACAGAACTGGTGTAACTGAGTCAGGTTTGTAGGCCTCCTTGCTCGCACACACTTTTTCAGTTCTGCCCACAAATTTTCTATGGGATTGAGGTCAGGGCTTAGTGATGGCCACTCTAATACCTTGACTTTGTTGTCCTTAAGCCATTTTGCCACAACTTTGGAAGTATGTTTGGGGTCATTGTCCTTTTGGAAGACCCATTTGCGACCAAGCTTTAACTTCCTGACTGATGTCTTGAGATGTTGCTTCAATATATCCACATAATTTGGGATACAGTTGGGATGATGTTCTTCGACTTACAAGCCTCCCCCTTTTCCTCCATACATAACGTTGGTCATTATGGCCAAACAGTTCTATTTTTGTTTCATCAGACCAGAGGACATTTCTCCAAAAAGTACAATCTTTGTCCCCATGTGCAGTTGCAAATCGTTGTATGGCTTTTAAATGGCAGTTTTGGAGCAGTGGCTTCTTCCTTGCTGAGCGGCCTTTCAGGTTATGTCGATATAGGACTCGTTTTACTGTGGATGTAGATACTTTTGTACCCGTTTCCTCCAGCATCTTCACAAGGTCCTTTGCTGTTGTTCTGGGATTGATTTGCACTTTTCGCACCAAAGTACGTTCATCTCTAGGAGACAGAACACGTCTCCTTCCTGAGCGGAATGATGGCTGCGTGGTCCCATGGTGTTTATACTTGTGAACTATTGTTTGTACAGATGAACGTGGTACCTTCAGGAATTTGGAAATTGCTCCCAAGGATGAACCAGACTTGTGGAGGTCTACAATTTTTTTCTGAGGTCTTGGCTGATTTCACAAATTTCTTGTTATTAACAAACTATAGTTTTGGCAAGTAGGTTAGGACATCTACTTTGTGCATGACACAAGTGATTTTTTCAACAATTGTTTACAGACAGATTATTTCACTTATAATTCACTGTATCACAATTCCAGTGGGTCAGAAGTTTATATACACTAAGTTGACTGTGCCTTTAAACAGCTTGGAAAATTCCAGAAAATGATGTCATGGCTTTAAAAGCTTCTGATAGGCTAATTGACATAATTTGAGTCAATTGGAGGTGTACCTGTGGATGTATTTCAAGCCCTACCTTCAAACTCAGTGCCTCTTTGCTTGACATCATGGGAAAATCAAAAGAAATCAGCCAAGACTTCAGAAAAAGAATTGTGGACCTCCACAAGTTTGGTTCATCCTTGGGAGCAATTTCCAAACGCCTGAAGGTACCACGTTCATCCAGTGACCAGAACCATGTACTGTAGCTATGACCTGTTCCTACAGAACTTCCTGATTTCTCAGACTGACCAATCAGAAGTTATGTTTCTCAGACTGACCAATCAGAAGCTATTTTACCCACTGATAGAACATACATTTCCACCAACAGGAGATTCATGACTTGTATTTCTGGGGGATGGATTATCTTTTTAAGATGCTCAAAGCAAGGCACCGTGTGTGTGTGTGTGTGTGTGTGTGTGTGTGTGTGTGTGTGTGTGTGTGTGTGTGTGTGTGTGTGTGTGTGTGTGTGTGTGTGTGTGTGTGTGTGTGTGTGTGTGTGTGTGTGTGTGTGTGCGCAGGCGTGTGCGTGTCGGGTGTACATTCATTTCAAAGTTTCAACACTATATATTTTGGGATCTGTATATTTAAATGATGGTTGAATTTACATTTGAGTGTTTCTAGGGGGTGTCAGAGCGAGTGAGAGAGCAGGACTAAAGCATGTGAAAATATGGAGAAATTCCCCAATAGGAGACTGGAATTGCTACATAAAAATGTGACAGGTTTTTTCCATAGCACTCAGCCCTACGAGTGTGGGGGTTAGAACCCACACGCACGGCACAGTGATATACAGACGCCTTCACTTCAGACTGACAATAAATGTCACTCACAAAGACTCTCTCACCGGTCCACTTTATGATGGAGGTGGAGAGGATAAAGAGAGGCAGAGAGACAGACAGAGAGAGAGACAGACAAGAGAGAGAGAGAGACACTGAGCGAGAGACAGACAGAGAGAGAGACGGAGAGAGAGAGAGACGGAGAGAGAGACAGAGAGAGACGGAGAGAGAGAGAGACGGAGAGAGAGACAGAGACAGAGAGAGAGACAGACAGAGAGAGAGACAGACAGAGAGAGAGAGAGAGACAGACAGAGAGAGAGAGAGTGAGAGAGACAGACAGAGAGAGAGAGAGACGGAGAGAGAGACAGAGAGAGAGATCGACGGAGAGAGAGACAGAGAGAGACGAGAGAGAGACAGAGAGAGACGGAGAGAGAGAGAGACGGAGAGAGAGAGAGACAGAGAGAGAGAGGCGGAGACAGAGAGAGAGCGAGAGAGACAGAGAGAGAGAGAGAGACGGAGAGAGAGAGAGACGGAGAGAGAGAGAGACGGAGAGAGAGAGAGACAGAGAGAGAGGCGGAGACAGAGAGAGAGCGAGAGAGACAGAGAGAGAGAGAGAGACGGAGAGAGAGAGAGAGACAGAGAGAGAGAGAGAGACGGAGAGAGAGAGAGACAGAGAGAGAGAGGCGGAGACAGAGAGAGAGCGAGAGAGACAGAGAGAGAGAGAGAGACGGAGAGAGAGAGAGAGACGGAGAGACAGAGAGACGGAGAGGGTAGATTAATAGTGAAGGTAAATATACACTGAGTGGACAAAACATGATGAACACCTGCTCTTTCCATTACATAAACTGACCAGGTGAATACAGATGAAAGCTATGATCCTTTATTGATGTCACCTGTTATATCCACTTTAATCAGTGTAGATGAAGGGGATGAGACGGGTTAAAGAAGGGTTTTTAAGCCTCTCATCCTGCAATCTGGTCTCTTGTCCTGCAATCTGGCCTTGTATTGATCTGCCAGGGATTGTGGCACACCTCAGTAGACAGGCCTACCGTAACCTACCGTACAGCTGCTGCAGCAAAGCTGCGGGTGGTTTAGGCAGGAATTCAGTCCAAGACGTGCTATAGCACTGAAATAGAAACCGTCTAAATTAAGTGGAATAGAAACAAACAGTCTAAATGAACTGGAATAGAAACAAACAGTCTAAATTAACTGGAATAGAAACAAACAGTATGAAACAGCTGGAATAGAAACAAACAGTCTAAATTAACTGGAATAGAAACAAACAGTCTAAATTAACTGGAATAGAAACAAACAGTCTAAATTAACTGGAATAGAAACAAACAGTCTAAATTAACTGGAATAGAAACAAACAGTATGAAACAGCTGGAATAGAATCAAACAGCTCAGCTTTTATAAAAAAAAATTCTTCACTAAACAGTCTCCATACTCTATATACTTCCATAAAATGTTTTGACTGGTACCGGGGACCTTTAAACGAGTCTTGTGAGTCCTGTGAACAAAACAATGAACTTGTACGTGTTCCCGAGAGTCTCACCTTTCCACGGAGGGGTCATATTAGTGTGTAGCCCAAACTGTTGGGACGCTACCGACAGAAGTTTGCAGATCGGCTGTACCGACTTCAGACGAGTCCCAAGACGCTTGGGAGAACACCGTCGTGTTTCGAGAGCGTTTCATCTTTCCATAGAGGGGTCATTATAGTGGGGCAAAACGTTCGAACGCTACAGATGTTGACGTGAGAAGACTGATTTTCAGGATGCCTCACGGTCTGACAAACACCACTCTAGCTCTGTCACCATTCAACACAGAGGACGAAGGGTGATCTTGGAGGACAAGGTGGATTGAGACGAAGCAAAAAACAGATATGTGTATCTTAAACTGACAGATTTTGATGGGGGACTAATAATACCTTAGAGACAGACCCATGTGGACCAATATTGTTCATCTCTGCTGCATATCGTGGACGGTGCAGTGATAAGTTTATGGCTCAAACAGCCAACCAATGAGCCTGTTACCAACCCCTAGTAAACTTTTGGAAAAAAATGGTGTTTGACCAGATACAATGCTATTTTACAGTAAACAAATTGACAGACTTTCAAAGGAAAGCACTTACACAAATGGCTGATGATTGGCTGATAGAAATGGATGATATAAAGATTGTGGTGGGCTGTCTTGTTAGAGTTCAGTGCGGCTTTTGACATTAGCGATCGTAGTCTGCTGCTGGAAAAACGTATGTGTTATGGCTTTACACCCCCTGCTATATCTTTACTAACGACATGCCACTGGCTTTGAGTAAACCCAGAGTGTCTATATATGCGGATGACTCAACACTATACACACGTCAGCTACCATAGCGACTAAAATGACTGCAACACTTAACAAAGAGCTGCAGTTAGTTTCAGAATGGGTAGCAAGGAATAAGTTAGTCCTAAATATTTCAAAAACTAAAAACATTGTCATCAAAAATAAAAAGGAGGACCAAGGCACTGTTCATATAATTAATAAAAATACATTTTATTTGTTTGGCATGTTCAATGGAAACAAAGTCTAAATACTCTGACGGGTTTTGGCTGCGTGCCTTTCGTCACGGAGTACAATGATATGATCATACAATGTCTTCTTTTGAACACATTTTTCCAAATCAACCCTGATTTGAAGAGAGAGTGGTTACATAACTCATTGGACAACACCTAGTAAGTAATACTATACACATAAAAAAAAGTGAAATACTGTAGATATTGTCGTGGAAAATTGCAAGATTATGTTATAGTGCTTGTATTGCATAATATGTTTATGTGATATACGTGTTTATTAGAATGTATTTCTAATAGACTCTAGTGTTGGCAGTTGCATTTCTTCCCTCAGCTGGGGCTCAGTCACCTGGGGCCCAGAGAGGAGAGGTCAGGCTTGTCTTTCACATGTCCCTGGTGCTATGCGAGAATATCGGAAAGGGAAGAGGACAGGATGGAACAGTGTCTTCATATGTGAATGTGTCTTTACCTATTCTTAAACCATGTGAAGGGATGGCGTGATTAATGGGGAACCAATTACTTGTCTCCACAATGTCTGTGCGAAGTCACTCCCTCCTTTGGCATTGGGGGGAGGTGTATGGCAGTGTCTGGAACCATTGTATGTGCCCTCTGATGTTGCACTTATCCTGGGATAGTATATGACCTGAGAGTCACTCCCCTCAGTGAGCTTGTCCAGGAGTGGAGTCAGAGGGGGATTACTTGAAATGGGAGTATCTAGAGTTGACAATTGATTTATGCCATTGGATGAGATGGTGTTTTTGTGCTATGAAGTACCAGGAACGGATTAGAACCTCGTTTTAGGGACCAAACTGAACGATAATTTATAGCGAATGCTATCTGGCTATGGGGATACTCCTCTCTCAAGTAAAAGTCTTTCTTTTGTGAACTGTTCCTAAGATCTGTGGTTCGTCATGTAGGTTGAGAGGGGTGTATCTTGGCTATAAAAGATATTTTTACTTTTGTGTTGTCACTTTCAATGGTTCATTAGAGATGGCGCATCATTGAAAGTCAAGTGCTTTTGCAAAAGCTCTTATTATTAATGATGTAGTTTAAGTATAACTCTGACTGGTGTGTGAAGTTTGTAACTCTCCTCATTTGGTAATGCAGAAATTAGCCACCACAATATGTTATCAAAAATGCATATCAAGACTAGAAATATCAGAACCCTAAAAATGTAGTTCTAACCTTGAATATGACTTGGCAAAGTCATATTAACCCTAACCCTAAGAATAGGAGAGACGTCTATTTTATACTACACTTGAACACAACAAACATGGACAACAGTCTAAACATAGCTGAGGCCAATAAAGCAAAATGTCCACTAGATGATGTTGCAATCTACTGCAGAGATAGCATGCAGAGTTCTGTCCCACTATCCAAGTCTGTACCCAAACAATTTGAACTTCTACTTTTAAAAAATCCGTCTCTCAACGTTGCCGCCTGCTATAGACCACCCTCTGCCCCCAGCTGTGCTCTGGACACCATATGTGAACTGATTGCCCCCATCTATCTTCAGAGCTCGTGCTGCTAGGTGACCTAAACTGGAACATGCTTAACACCCGGCCATCCTACAATCCAAGCTAGATGCCCTCAATCTCCAAAATTATCAATGAACCCACCAGGTACCACCCCAAAGCCGTAAACACTGGCACCCTCATAGATATCATCCACACCAACGTGCCCCTCTAAATACACCTCTGCTGTTTTCAACCAAGATCTCAGCGATCACTGCCTCATTGCCTGCACCCGTAATGGGTCAGCGGTCAAACGACCTCCACTCATCACTGTCAAACGCTCCCTGAAACACTTCAGCGAGCATGCCTTTCTAATCGACCTGGCCCTGGTATCCTGGAAGGATATTGACCTCATCCGTCAGTAGAGGATGCCTGGTTATTTTTTTTAAATGCCTTCCTCACCATCTTAAATAAGCATGCCCCATTCAAGAAATGTAGAACCAGGAACAGATATAGTCCTTGGTTCACTCCAGACCTGACTGCCCTTAACCAACACAAAAAACATCCTGTGGCGTTCTGCATTAGCATCGAACAGCCCCGTGATATACACCTTTTCAGGAAGTTAGGAACAAATATACACAGGCAGTTAGAAAGCTAAGGCTAGCTTTTTTCAAGCAGAAATTTGCATCCTGTAGTACTAACTCAAAAAAGTTCTGGGACACTGTAAAGTCCATGGAGAATAAGAGCACCTCCTCCCAGCTGCCCACTGCACTGAGGCTAGGAAACACTGTCACCACCGATATATCCACTCTAATTGAGAATTTCAATAAGCATTTCTCTACGGCTGGCCATGCTTTCCACCTGGCCACCCCTACGCGGTCAACAGCACTGCACCCCCACAGCAACTCGCCCAAGCCTTCCCCATTTCTCCTTCTCCCAAATCCAGTCAGCTGATGTTCTGAAACAGCTGCACAATCTGGACCCCTACAAATCAGCCGGGCTAGACAATCTGGACCCTTTCTTTATAAAATGATCTGCCGAAATTGTTGCAACCCCTATTACTAGCCTGTTCAACCTCTCTTTCTTGTCGTCTCTGTTATGCAATCTGGTTTCAGAGCTGGTCATGGGTGCTCCTCAGCCACGCTCAAAGTCCTAAATGATATCGTAACCGCCATCGATAAGAAACAATACTGTGCTGCCGTATTCATTGACCTGGCCAAGGCTTTCCGACTCTGTCAATCACCACATCCTCATCGGCAGACTCGATAGCCTTGGTTTCTCAAATGATTGCCTCGCCTGGTTCACCAACTACTTCTCTGATAGAGTTCAGTGTGTCAAATCTGAGGGGCCTGTTGTCCGGACCTCTGGCAGTCTCTATGGGGAGCCGACTGGGTACAATTCTCGGGCCGACTCTCTTCTCTGTATACATCAATGATGTTGCTCTTGCTGCTGGTGATTCCTGGATCCACCTCTACGCAGACGACACCATTCTGTATACTTCTGGCCCTTCTTTGGACACTGTGTTAACTAACCTCAGACGAGCTTCAATGCCATAAAACTCTCCTTCCGTGGCCTCCAACTGCTCCTAAATACAAGTAAAACTAAATGCATGCTCTTGTCACGCCCTGACCTGAGAGATATATTTCTCTATTTTGTTAGATCAGGGTGTTGGGTGGGCATTCTATGTTATGTATTTCTCTTTGTTTTGGGCGAGTATGGTTCCTAATCAGAGGCAGCTGTCTATCGTTGTTCTCTGATTAGGAACCATAGTTAGGCAGCCCTTTTCCCACCTGTGTTTATGTGCGCTTTCGTTTTCCCTTTTTCGCTTTGGTATGTTATTTTGTTTTGATCCAAATAAAAGATCATGAACATGTGCCACACTGCATCTTGGTCCCGCCGTTACAGCTCTTCAACCGATCATCTTCCTCATTATGACAGCCATTCGCTGCCTTAAACGCAACATCATCCAGCATAATCCGGCATCACTACTCTGGGCCGGTTCTGACTTAGAATATTTGGACAACTACAAATACCTGGGTGTCTGGTTAGACTGTAAACTCTCCTTCCAGACTCACATCGAACATCTCCAATCCAAAGATAAATCTAGAATCGGCTTCCTATTTTGCAACAAAGCCTCCTTCATTCCTGAAACATACCCTCGTAAAACTGACTATCCTACCGATCCTCGACTTCGGCGATGTCATTTACAAAATAGCCTCCAATACCCTACTTAATAAACTGGATGCAGTCTATCCACAGTGCCATCTGTTTTGTCACCAAAGCCCATATACTACCCACCACTGCGACCTGTACGCTCTCGTTGGCTGGCCCTCGCCGTACTCGTCGCCAAACCCACTGGCTCTAGGTCATCTACAAGACCCTGCTAGGTAAAGTCCTCCCTTATCTCCGCTCACTGGTCCCATAGCAGCACCCACCTGTAGCACACGCTCCAGCAGGTATATCTCTCTGGTCACCCCCAAAACCAATTCCTCCTTTGGCCGTCTCTCCTTCCAGTTATCTGCTACCAATGACTGGAACGAACTACAAAAATCTCTGAAACTGGAAACACTTCTCTCCCTCACTAGCTTTAAGCATCAGCTGTCAGAGCAGCTCACAGATCACTGCACCTGTACATAGCCCATCTATAATTTAGCCCAAACAACTACCTCTTCCCCTACTGTTTATTTATTTTGCTCCTTTGCAACCCATTATTTCTATTTCTACTTTGCAATTTCTTCCACTACAAATCTACCATTCCAGTGTTTTAGTTGCTAATTGTATTTACTTCGCCACCATGGCCTTTTTGCCTTTACCTCCTTATCTCACCTCATTTGTTCACATTGTATATAGACTTATTTTCTACTATATTATTGACTGTATGTTTGTTTTGCTCCATGTGTAACTCTGTGTTGTTGTATGTGTCCGAACTGCTTTGCTTTATCTTGGCCAGGTCGCAATTGTAAATGAGAACTTGTTCTCAACGCCTACCTGGTTAATTAGCAAGGTGAAAATAAATAAATAAAACATATAGCTTCCACATTAACTTCTGTACCGGCACCATCGGTATATAGCTCCACACTGACTCTGTACTGGTACACCCTGTATATAGTTCCACATTGAATGCAACGGCATCTCCCCTGCATATAGTCACATGACTTGGTACGTACCCCCTGGCACATAGCCTTCACATTGACTTCTGTACCCTGTATATAGCCTACACAGATTGAAACCATATAGTCTCAATTGGGATTCGTAACGTGGTATAGCCTCCAATTGACTCGTAGAATACCGAAGCCGACTGTATCGTAATAAAATTGTTCTTAAAACTACATGTTGGTAAGGGTTGTAGAAATTTCACTGTAAGGTCTACAGATGTTGAATTCGGCACGCGACAAACAAAATTGGATTTGATTTGATTTGCTATGAAATGAGAGAAGGGTAGTCGAAACAGGGAATTATAGACATTATGTATGCAGAATAGGATATAGGTTTGGTCACCTTGTCAGAAAGCACCTGCTAGGCTGCAACCTCGCCGCCCTCTGAGAGATGGAACAACAGCTGGGGAAGACAGTGGAGGGGTGAGGAAGACGGGTGAGGAAGACATGGAGGGGAGGAGGAAGATGGTGGAGGTGAGGGAAGACAGGAGGGGGAGAAGACAGTGAGGGGTGAGGGAAGACAGTGGAGGGGGGAGGAAGACAGTGGAGGGGGGGAGGAAGACAGGGAGGGGAGGAAGAGGAGGGTGAGGAAGAACGGGAGGGGTGAGGAAGAACCGGGGAGGGAGGAAGACCGGTGGAGGGGTGAGGAAGACAGTGGAGGGGTGAGGGACAAGGGGGAGGAAGAACAGGAGAGAAGACGGAGGAGGGGAAGGAGGAAGACAGTGGAGGGGAGAGGAAGATGGAGGGTGAGGAAGACGTGGGGAGAGATGAGGAAGACGGTGGAGGGAGGAAGACGGTGGAGGGGTGAGCAAGAACGGAGGAGGGTGAGGAAGAACGGTGGAGGTGAGGAAGAATGGTGAGAAGGAGAGGAAGAACGGGGAGTGGGGAAGAGGATGAAGATGGGGGAGTGATTGGAGGAGAGTGTGATAAATACAAAAGTATTAACACCGGGTGGGTTGGATGTGTGTGAGGTGCATATACAGTAGGTGTGTTTGTGTCTCTCTGTGTGTATCTGTGTGTTGTGTGTGTGTGTGAGGTGTGTGAGGTGTGTTGGTGTGTGGTGTGAGGGTGTGAGGTGGTGAGTAGTGTGTTAGTGCATATTAAAAGGCGTCTGACTCCAGGCGTGTCTCCGGCTACTTGGCCGCGACAGACATATTCACCTACTCTTTCTTTCTCTCCCTCCCTCCCACTTTCCTCTTCTTTGCCCCATAACCTTCGCCTTCCCCCCCCCCTTTCGCTCGGTTGGCTCATCTCCTAACCTCCACTGGAGGGAGAGACAGAAAGGGGCCGATGGGAAGAGAAGGAAGATATGCAGAACCCGGGGATTTATCTTCTCAGGTAGGTTATGTGGTGGTGGAGTATGGGGGGCGGGCCCGACCTACTGACCATGGACTTTCTGACCTACTTGACTACAGAGATTCCCTCGACCCACTGACTGTAGAGACTTCAACTCACTGACTAAATTCGACCCACTGACTATATATTCCCCTGACCCACTGGACTACAGATTCCCTACCCACCGACCGTGATTTTGACCACTGACTATATATTCTCGCGACTCACCGGACATATGCCCCGACCCACTGACTGTAGAATCTACGACCCACTGACCAT
>NW_025547407.1:0-60484 GCF_905237065.1 Salmo salar
AAGACTCTAAACAGCTTCAATTAAGGAATAAAGACAGCTTTAGGAGTCTGTAATCAGCTTCAGTGGGATGATGACAGCTTTAAAGATCTAAACAGCTTCAGTGGAATAAAGACAGCTTTAGGAGACTGTAATCAGCTTCAGTGGGATGAAAACAGCTTTAGATGATTGTAATCAGCATCAGTGGGATGAAGACAGCTTCAGAAGGCTGTTATCAGCTTCAGTGGGATAAAGACAGCTTTAGAAGACAGCTTTATCCCACAGTATTCCCAGCTTCAGTGGGATGAAGACAGCTTTAAGAAGACGCTGTAATCAGCTTCAGAAGGATTAAGACAGCTTTAGAAGACTGTAATCAGCTAAAATCGATGAAGACAACAACAGAAGACTTTAATCAACCGGTTGGATAAAGACAGCTTTAGAAGAATGTAATCAACCGGTTGGATGAAGACAGCTTTAGAAGACTGTACTCAGCTCAATGGGATGAAGACAGTCTTTAGAACACTGATCAGCTTCGTTGGACCAGACAGCTTTAGAATACTGTAAATCAGCCCGGTTGGACTAAAGACAGCTTTAGAACATGTAATCAGCTTGAGTGGGATGAAGACAGCTTTAGAAGACTGTAATCAACCCGAGTGTGATGAAGACACAGCTTTAGAAGAATAATCAGTTTTGAAAGGGATGAAGAGCCAGCTTTAAATATTCGGAATAGCGTGTGTGGAAGGAAGACAGGTTTAGAAAGAGAATGAATCAGTTTCAAGTTGGATGAAGACAGCTTTAGAAGACTGTAATCAGCTTCAGTTTGATAAAGACAGCTTTAGAAGACTGTTATCAGCTTCGGTGGGATGGAAGACAGCTTTAGGAAGAATGTAATCGCTTTCGGTTGGATGAAGACAGCTTTAGAAGACTGTAATCAGCTTCAGTGGGATGATGACAGCTTTAAAAGACTAAACAGCTTCGTGGAATAAAGACAGCTTTAGGAGACTGTAATCAGCTTCGTGGGATGAAAAACAGCTTTAGATGACTGTAATCAGCATCAGTGGGATGAAGACAGCCTCAGAAGACTGTTCGTCTTCAGTGGGATAAAGACAGCTTTTAGGAAGACAGCTTCTATCCCACAACAGTATTCAGCTTCAGTGGGATGACAGCTTTTAGAAGACTGTAATCAGCTTCAGAAGGATTAAGACACAGCTTTAGGAAGACTGTACTCCCTAAAGCTTCTGTGCGATGAAGACAGCTTTAGAAGAATGTAATCAGCTTCAAAGTGGGATGAAGTCTGCTTAGAAGACTGTAATCAGCTGCGGTTCGATGAAGACAGCTTTAGATACTGTAATCACCTGCAGTGGGGGATGAAGACAGCTTTGGAAGACTGTAATCAGCTTCAGTGGGATGAAAACAGCTTTAGAAGAAATGTAATCAGTTTCCCCAGGTGATGAAGACAGCTTTAGAAGAAGGTAATCAGTTTTAGTTGGATGAAGAAAGTTTTAGAAGAATGTAATCAGTTCAGTGGGTTAAGACAGCTTTAGAAGACTGTAATGAGCCCAGTGGGATGAAGACAGCTTTAGAAGAATGTAATCATTTTCAGGTGATGAAGGATAGCTTTAGAAGAAGGTAATCAGCTTTAGTGGGATGAAGGAAGCTTTAGAAGAAGTGTAATCGGTTTCAGTGGGATGGGAGACAGCTTTAGAAGACTGTAATCAGCTTCAGTTTGATAAAGACAGATTTAGAAGACTGTAATCAGCTTCAATGGGATGAAGACGGCAATAGAAGACTGTAATCAGCTTCGGTTGGATGAAGACAGCTTTAGAAGACTGTACTCAGCTTCAGTGGGATAAAGACAGCCATTAGACTGTAATCGCTTCAGTGGAATAAAGACAGCTTTAGAAGACTGTAATCAGCGTTGGACTAAGACAGCTCAGAGACTGTAATCAGCTTGAGTGGGATGAAGACAGCTTTTAGAAGACTGTAATCAGCTTGGAGGTGGGATGAAGACAGCTTTAGAAGAATGTAATAAGTTTCAGTTGGATAAAGACAGCTTTAGAAGACAGTAATCCAGCTTGAGTGGGAGGAAGACAGCTTGAGAAGAATGTAATAAGTTTCAGGGGATAAAGACAGCTTTGGAATAATGTAATCTGTTTCAGTGTGAAATGAAGACAGCTTTAGAAGAAATAATCAGTTTCAGTGGGATGAAGACAGCTTTAGAAGACTGTAAATCAGAACAGTGGGATGAAAACAGCTTTAAAACGACTGATCAGCTTCAGTGGTATGAAGACAGGTTTGTAAGACTGTAATCAGTTTCAGTTTTTTAAAGACAGGTTTAGAAGACGTTATCAGCTTCAGTGGGATGAAGACAACTAGAAGAATGTAATCGTTTCGGTTGGATGAAGACAGCTTTAGAAGACTGTAATCAGCTTCAGTGGGATGAAGACAGCTTCTTTAGAAGACTGTAATCAGCTTCGGTTGGATAAAGACAGCTTTAGAAGGAATGTAATCAGCTTCCAGTTGGATGGAAGTCAGCTTTAGAAGACTGTAATCAGCTGCGGTTCGTGGTATTAACTTTAGATACTGTAATCACTGTCAGTGGGATGAATACAGCTTTAGAAGACTGTAATCAGTTTCAGTGAGTGAAGACAGCTTTAGAAGACTGTAATCAGCTTGGAGGTGGGATGAAGACAGCTGGAAGAATGTAATAAGATTCAGTGTGATGAAGACAGCTTTAGAAAGATGTAATCAGTTTCAGTGAGATGAAGAAAGCTTTAGAACAGTGTAATCAGTTGCGATGAAGACAGCTTTAGAAGACTGTACTCAGCTTCAGTGGGATGAAGACAGCTTTAGAAGACTGTAATCAGCTTCCGGTTGAATAAAGACAGCTTTAGAAGACTGTAATCAGCTCGTTGGACTAAGACAGCTTTAGAATACTGTAATCAGCTTCAGTGGGATGAAGACAGCTTTAGAAGACTGTAATCAGTTCAGTGTGATGAAGACAGCTTTAGAAGAATGTAATCAAAGGTAGGATGAAGACAGCTAAAGAAAATATAATAAGCTTGAGTGGGAGAAGACAGCTGTAGAAGAAAATGTAATCAGTATCAGTGGGACAAGACAGGAAGAATGTAATCAGCTTCAGTGGGATGAAGACAGCTTTAGAAGAATGTAATCAGTTTCGTGGACTAAAGACAGCTTTAGAAGACTGTAATCAGCTTGTTGGACTAAGACAGCTTTAGAAGACTGTAATCAGCTTCAGTGCGGATGAAGACAGCTTTAGAAGACTGTAATCAGCAGTGTGATGAAGACAGCTTTAGAAGAAATAATCAGTTTCAGTGGGATGAAGACAGCTTTAAAAGAATAATCAGCTTCAGTGGTATGAAGACAGTTTAGAAGACTGTAATCAGCTTCATTTGATAAAGACAGCCTATAGAAGAATGTAATCAGTTTCAGTTGGATGAAGACAGCTTTTAGAAGACTGTAATCAGCTTCGTGGGATGAAGACAGCTTTAGAAGACTGTAATCAGCTTCAGTGGATGAAGACAGCTTTAGAAGACTGTAATCAGCTTCAATGGGATGAAGACAGCTTTAGAAGAATGTAATCAGCTTCAGTGGGATGATGACAGCTTTAAAAGACTAAACAGCTCAGTGGAATAAAGACAGCTTTAGGAGTCTGTAATCAGCTTCAGTGGGATGATGACAGCTTTAAAAGACTGTAAACAGCTTCAGTGGAATAAAGACAGCTTTAGGAGACTGTAATCAGCTTCAGTGGGATGAAGACAGCTTTAGATGATTGTAATCAGCATCAGTGAAGGATGAAAGACAGCTTCAGAAGACTGTTATCAGCTTCAGTGGATAAAGACAGCTTTAGAAGACAGCTTTATCCACAGATTCTAGCTTCAGTGGATGAAGACAGCTTTAGAAGACTGTAATCAGCTTCAGAAGGATTAAGACAGCTTTAGAAGACTGTAATCAGCCTCAGCTGCCGATGGAAGACAGCTTTAGAAGAATGTAATCAGTTTCAGTGGGATGAAGACAGCTTTAGAAGACCATCAGCTTCAGTTTGATAAAGACAGCTTTAGAAGACTGTAATCAGCTTCAATGGGATGAAGACAGCATTAGAAGACTGTAATCAACTTCGTTTGGATGAAGACAGCTTTAGAAGACTGTACTCAGCTTCAGTGGGATGAAGACAGCTTTAGAAGACTGTAATCAGCCCAGTTGGACTAAAGACAGCTTTAGAAGACTGTAATCAGCTTCGGTTGGACTAAGACAGCTTTAGAACACTGTAATCAGCTTGAGTGGGATGAAGACAGCTTTAGAAGACTGTAATCAGCTTGAGTGTGATGAAGACAGCTTTAGAAGAAATAATCAGTTTCAGTGGGATGAAGACAGCTTTAAATGACTAATCAGCTTCAGTGGTATGAAGACAGGTTTAGAAGACTGTAATCAGCTTCAGTTTGATAAAGACAGCTTTAGGAAGAATGTAATCAGTTTCGGTTGGATGAAGACAGCTTTAGAAGACTGTAATCAGCTTCAGTGGGATGAAGACAGCTTTAGAAGACTGTAATCAGCTTCAGTTGGATGAAGACAGCTTTAGAAGACTGTAATCAGCTTCAATGGGATGAAGACAGCTTTAGAAGAATGTAATCAGCTTAGTGGATGATGACAGCTTTAAAAGACCCTAAACAGCTTCAGTGGAATAAAGACAGCTTTAGGAGTCTGTAATCAGCTTCAGTGGGATGATGACAGCTTTAAAAGACTCTAAAACAGCTTCAGTGGAATAAAGACAGCTTTTAGGAGACTGTAATCAGCTTCAGTGGGATGAAAACAGCTTTAGATGATTGTAATCAGCATCAGTGGGATGAAGACAGCTTCAGAAGACTGTTATCAGCTTCAGTGGGATAAAGACAGCTTTAGAAGACAGCTTTATCCCACAGTATTCAGCTTCAGTGGGATGAAGACAGCTTTAGAAGACTGTAATCAGCTTCAGAAGGATTAAGACAGCTTCAGAAGACTGTAATCAGCTTCAGTGCGATGAAGACAGCTTTAGAAGACTTTAATCAGCTTCGGTTGGATAAAGACAGCTTTAGAAGAATGTAATCAGCTTCGGTTGGATGAAGACAGCTTTAGAAGACTGTACTCAGCTTCAGTGGGATGAAGACAGCTTTAGAACACTGTAATCAGCTTCGGTTGGACTAAAAGACAGCTTTAGAATACTGTAATCAGCTTCCGGTTGGACTAAGACAGCTTTAGAACACTGTAATCAGCTTGAGTGGGATGAAGACAGCTTTAGAAGACTGTAATCAGCTTGAGTGTGATGAAGACAGCTTTAGAAGAAATAATCAGTTTCAGTGGGATGAAGACAGCTTTAAATGACTAATCAGCTTCAGTGGTATGAAGACAGGTTTAGAAGAATGTAATCAGTTTCGGTTGGATGAAGACAGCTTTAGAAGACTGTAATCAGCTTCAGTTTGATAAAGACAGCTTTAGAAGACTGTTATCAGCTTCAGTGGGATGAAGACAGCTTTAGAAGAATGTAATCAGTTTCGTTGGATGAAGACAGCTTTAGAAGACTGTAATCAGCTTCAGTGGGATGAAGACAGCTTTAGAAGACTGTAATCAGCTTCAGTTGGATGAAGACAGCTTTAGAAGACTGTAATCAGCTTCAATGGGATGAAGACAGCTTTAGAAGAATGTAATCAGCTTCAGTGGGATGATGACAGCTTTAAAAGACTCTAAACAGCTTCAGTGGAATAAAGACAGCTTTAGGAGACTGTAATCAGCTTCAGTGGGATGAAAACAGCTTTAGATGATTGTAATCAGCATCAGTGGGATGAAGACAGCTTCAGAAGACTGTTATCAGCTTCAGTGGGATAAAGACAGCTTTAGAAGACAGCTTTATCCCACAGTATTCAGCTTCAGTGGGATGAAGACAGCTTTAGAAGACTGTAATCAGCTTCAGAAGGATTAAGACAGCTTTAGAAGAATGTAATCAGTTTCAGTGGGTTAAGACAGCTTTAGAAGACTGTAATGAGCTTCAGTGGGATGAAGACAGCTTTAGAAGAATGTAATCATTTTCAGTGTGATGAAGACAGCTTTAGAAGAAGGTAATCAGCTTTAGTGGGATGAAGGAAGCTTTAGAAGAATGTAATCAGTTTCAGTGGGATGGAGACAGCTTTAGAAGACTGTAATCAGCTTCAGTTTGATAAAGACAGATTTAGAAGACTGTAATCAGCTTCAATGGGATGAAGACAGCATTAGAAGACTGTAATCAGCCAGGTTGGATGAAGACAGCTTTAGAAGACTGTACTCAGCTTCCAGTGGGATAAAGACAGCTTACGAAGACTGTAATCAGCTTCAGTGGAATAAAGACAGCTTTAGAAGACTGTAATCAGCTTCGGTTGGACTAAGACAGCTTTAGAGACTGTAATCAGCTTGAGTGGGATGAAGACAGCTTTAGAAGACTGTAATCAGCTTGAGTGGGATGAAGACAGCTTTAGAAGAATGTAATAAGTTTCAGTTGGATAAAGACAGCTTTAGAAGACAGTAATCAGCTTGAGTGGGAGGAAGACAGCTGGAGAAGAATGTAATAAGTTTCAGTGGGATAAAGACAGCTTTGGAATAATGTAATCTGTTTCAGTGTGATGAAGACAGCTTTAGAAGAAATAATCAGTTTCAGTGGGATGAAGACAGCTTTAGAAGACTGTAATCAGCTTCAGTGGGATGAAAACAGCTTTAAACGACTGATCAGCTTCAGTGGTATGAAGACAGGTTTAGAAGACTGTAATCAGTTTCAGTTTTTTAAAGACAGGTTTAGAAGACTGTTATCAGCTTCAGTGGGATGAAGACAGCTTTAGAAGAATGTAATCAGTTTCGGTTGGATGAAGACAGCTTTAGAAGACTGTAATCAGCTTCCAGTGGGATGAAGACAGCTTTAGAAGACTGTAATCAGCTTCGGTTGGATAAAGACAGCTTTAGAAGAATGTAATCAGCTTCAGTTGGATGAAGTCAGCTTTAGAAGACTGTAATCAGCTGCGGTTCGATGAAGACAGCTTTAGATACTGTAATCACCTTCAGTGGGATGAAGACAGCTTTAGAAGACTGTAATCAGTTTCAGTGTGATGAAGACAGCTTTAGAAGACTGTAATCAGCTTGAGTGGGATGAAGACAGCTGTAGAAGAATGTAATAAGATTCAGTGTGATGAAGACAGCTTTAGAAGAATGTAATCAGTTTCAGTGAGATGAAGAAAGCTTTAGAAGAATGTAATCAGCTTCGAGTTGGATGAAGACAGCTTTAGAAGACTGTACTCAGCTTCAGTGGGATGAAGACAGCTTTAGAAGACTGTAATCAGCTTCGGTTGGACTAAAGACAGCTTTAGAAGACTGTAATCAGCTTCGGTTGGACTAAGACAGCTTTAGAATACTGTAATCAGCTTGAGTGGGATGAAGACAGCTTTAGAAGACTGTAATCAGCTTGAGTGTGATGAAGACAGCTTTAGAAGAAATAATCAGTTTCAGTGGGATGAAGACAGCTTTAAACGACTAATCAGCTTCAGTGGTATGAAGACAGGTTTAGAAGACTGTAATCAGCTTCAGTTTGATAAAGACAGCTTTAGAAGAATGTAATCAGTTTCGGTTGGATGAAGACAGCTTTAGAAGACTGTAATCAGCTTCAGTGGGATGAAGACAGCTTTAGAAGACTGTAATCAGCTTCAGTTGGATGAAGACAGCTTTAGAAGACTGTAATCAGCTTCAATGGGATGAAGACAGCTTTAGAAGAATGTAATCAGCTTCAGTGGGATGATGACAGCTTTAAAAGACTCTAAACAGCTTCAGTGGAATAAAGACAGCTTTAGGAGTCTGTAATCAGCTTCAGTGGGATGATGACAGCTTTAAAAGACTCTAAACAGCTTCAGTGGAATAAAGACAGCTTTAGGGAGACTGTAATCAGCTTCAGTGGGATGAAAACAGCTTTAGATGATTGTAATCAGCATCAGTGGGATGAAGACAGCTTCAGAAGACTGTTATCAGCTTCAGTGGGATAAAGACAGCTTTAGAAGACAGCTTTATCCCACAGTATTCAGCTTCAGTGGGATGAAGACAGCTTTAGAAGACTGTAATCAGCTTCAGAAGGATTAAGACAGCTTTAGAAGACTGTAATCAGCTTCAGTGCGATGAAGACAGCTTTAGAAGAATGTAATCAGTTTCAGTGGGATGAAGACAGCTTTAGAAGACCTATCAGCTTCAGTTTGATAAAGACAGCTTTAGAAGACTGTAATCAGCTTCAATGGGATGAAGACAGCATTAGAAGACTGTAATCAACTCGTTTGGATGAAGACAGCTTTAGAAGACTGTACTCAGCTTCAGTGGGATGAAGACAGCTTTAGAAGACTGTAATCAGCTTCGGTTGGACTAAAGACAGCTTTAGAAGACTGTAATCAGCTTCGGTTGGACTAAGACAGCTTTAGAACACTGTAATCAGCTTGAGTGGGATGAAGACAGCTTTAGAAGACTGTAATCAGCTTGAGTGTGATGAAGACAGCTTTTAGAAGAAATAATCAGTTTCAGTGGGATGAAGACAGCTTTAAATGACTAATCAGCTTCAGTGGTATGAAGACAGGTTTAGAAGACTGTAATCAGCTTCAGTTTGATAAAGACAGCTTTAGAAGAATGTAATCAGTTTCGGTTGGATGAAGACAGCTTTAGAAGACTGTAATCAGCTTCAGTGGGATGAAGACAGCTTTAGAAGACTGTAATCAGCTTCAGTTGGATGAAGACAGCTTTAGAAGACTGTAATCAGCTTCAATGGGATGAAGACAGCTTTAGAAGAATGTAATCAGCTTCAGTGGGATGATGACAGCTTTAAAAGACTCTAAACAGCTTCAGTGGAATAAAGACAGCTTTAGGAGTCTGTAATCAGCTTCAGTGGGATGATGACAGCTTTAAAAGACTCTAAACAGCTTCAGTGGAATAAAGACAGCTTTAGGAGACTGTAATCAGCTTCAGTGGGATGAAAACAGCTTTAGATGATTGTAATCAGCATCAGTGGGATGAAGACAGCTTCAGAAGACTGTTATCAGCTTCAGTGGGATAAAGACAGCTTTAGAAGACAGCTTTATCCCACAGTATTCAGCTTCAGTGGGATGAAGACAGCTTTAGAAGACTGTAATCAGCTTCAGAAGGATTAAGACAGCTTTAGAAGACTGTAATCAGCTTCAGTGCGATGAAGACAGCTTTAGAAGACTTTAATCAGCTTCGGTTGGATAAAGACAGCTTTTAGAAGAATGTAATCAGCTTCGGTTGGATGAAGACAGCTTTAGAAGACTGTACTCAGCTTCAGTGGGATGAAGACAGCTTTAGAACACTGTAATCAGCTTCGGTTGGACTAAAGACAGCTTTAGAATACTGTAATCAGCTTCGGTTGGACTAAGACAGCTTTAGAACACTGTAATCAGCTTGAGTGGGATGAAGACAGCTTTAGAAGACTGTAATCAGCTTGAGTGTGATGAAGACAGCTTTAGAAGAAATAATCAGTTTCAGTGGGATGAAGACAGCTTTAAATGACTAATCAGCTTCAGTGGTATGAAGACAGGTTTAGAAGAATGTAATCAGTTTCGGTTGGATGAAGACAGCTTTAGAAGACTGTAATCAGCTTCAGTTTGATAAAGACAGCTTTAGAAGACTGTTATCAGCTTCAGTGGGATGAAGACAGCTTTAGAAGAATGTAATCAGTTTCGGTTGGATGAAGACAGCTTTAGAAGACTGTAATCAGCTTCAGTGGGATGAAGACAGCTTTAGAAGACTGTAATCAGCTTCGGTTGGATGAAGACAGCTTTAGAAGACTGTAATCAGCTTCAATGGGATGAAGACAGCTTTAGAAGAATGTAATCAGCTTCGGTGGGATGATGACAGCTTTAAAAGACTCTAAACAGCTTCAGTGGAATAAAGACAGCTTTAGGAGACTGTAATCAGCTTCAGTGGGATGAAAACAGCTTTAGATGACTGTAATCAGCATCAGTGGGATGAAGACAGCTTCAGAAGACTGTTATCAGCTTCAGTGGGATAAAAGACAGCTTTAGAAGACAGCTTTATCCCACAGTATTCAGCTTCAGTGGGATGAAGACAGCTTTAGAAGACTGTAATCAGCTTCAGAAGGATTAAGACAGCTTTAGAAGACTGTAATCAGCTTCAGTGCGATGAAGACAGCTTTAGAAAAATGTAATCAGTTTCAGTGGGATGAAGTCTGCTTTAGAAGACTGTAATCAGCTGCGGTTCGATGAAGACAGCTTTAGATACTGTAATCACCTTCAGTGGGGATGAAGACAGCTTTAGAAGACTGTAATCAGCTTCAGTGGGATGAAAACAGCTTTAGAAAAATGTAATCAGTTTCAGTGTGATGAAGACAGCTTTAGAAGAAGGTAATCAGTTTTAGTTGGATGAAGAAAGTTTTAGAAGAATGTAATCAGTTTCAGTGGGTTAAGACAGCTTTAGAAGACTGTAATGAGCTTCAGTGGGATGAAGACAGCTTTAGAAGAATGTAATCATTTTCAGTGTGATGAAGACAGCTTTAGAAGAAGGTAATCAGCTTTAGTGGGATGAAGGAAGCTTTAGAAGAATGTAATCAGTTTCAGTGGGATGGAGACAGCTTTAGAAGACTGTAATCAGCTTCAGTTTGATAAAGACAGATTTAGAAGACTGTAATCAGCTTCAATGGGATGAAGACAGCATTAGAAGACTGTAATCAGCTTCGGTTGGATGAAGACAGCTTTAGAAGACTGTACTCAGCTTCAGTGGGATAAAGACAGCTTACGAAGACTGTAATCAGCTTCAGTGGAATAAAGACAGCTTTAGAAGACTGTAATCAGCTTCGAGTTGACTAAGACAGCTTTAGAGACTGTAATCAGCTGAGTGGGATGAAGACAGCTTTAGAAGACTGTAATCAGCTTGAGTGGGATGAAGACAGCTTTAGAAGAATGTAATAAGTTTCAGTTGGATAAAGACAGCTTTAGAAGACAGTAATCAGCTTGAGTGGGAGGAAGACAGCTTGAGAAGAATGTAATAAGTTTCAGTGGGATAAAGACAGCTTTGGAATAATGTAATCTGTTTCAGTGTGATGAAGACAGCTTTAGAAGAAATAATCAGTTTCAGTGGGATGAAGACAGCTTTAGAAGACTGTAATCAGCTTCAGTGGGATGAAAACAGCTTTAAACGACTGATCAGCTTCAGTGGTATGAAGACAGGTTTAGAAGACTGTAATCAGTTTCAGTTTTTTAAAGACAGGTTTAGAAGACGTTATCAGCTTCAGTGGGATGAAGACAGCTTTAGAAGAATGTAATCAGTTTCGGTTGGATGAAGACAGCTTTAGAAGACTGTAATCAGCTTCAGTGGGATGAAGACAGCTTTAGAAGACTGTAATCAGCTTCGGTTGGATAAAGACAGCTTTAGAAGAATGTAATCAGCTTCAGTTGGATGAAGTCAGCTTTAGAAGACTGTAATCAGCTTGAGTGGGAGGAAGACAGCTTGAGAAGAATGTAATAAGTTTCAGTGGGATAAAGACAGCTTTGGAATAATGTAATCTGTTTCAGTGTGATGAAGACAGCTTTAGAAGAAATAATCAGTTTCAGTGGGATGAAGACAGCTTTAGAAGACTGTAATCAGCTTCAGTGGGATGAAAACAGCTTTAAACGACTGATCAGCTTCAGTGGTATGAAGACAGGTTTAGAAGACTGTAATCAGTTTCAGTTTTTTAAAGACAGGTTTAGAAGACGTTATCAGCTTCAGTGGGATGAAGACAGCTTTAGAAGAATGTAATCAGTTTCGGTTGGATGAAGACAGCTTTAGAAGACTGTAATCAGCTTCAGTGGGATGAAGACAGCTTTAGAAGACTGTAATCAGCTTCAGTTGGATAAAGACAGCTTTAGAAGAATGTAATCAGCTTCAGTTGGATGAAGTCAGCTTTAGAAGACTGTAATCAGCTGCGGTTCGATGAAGACAGCTTTAGATACTGTAATCACCTTCAGTGGGATGAAGACAGCTTTAGAAGACTGTAATCAGTTTCAGTGTGATGAAGACAGCTTTAGAAGACTGTAATCAGCTTGAGTGGGATGAAGACAGCTGTAGAAGAATGTAATAAGATTCAGTGTGATGAAGACAGCTTTAGAAGAATGTAATCAGTTTCAGTGAGATGAAGAAAGCTTTAGAAGAATGTAATCAGCTTCAGTTGGATGAAGACAGCTTTAGAAGACTGTACTCAGCTTCAGTGGGATGAAGACAGCTTTAGAAGACTGTAATCAGCTTCGGTTGGACTAAAGACAGCTTTAGAAGACTGTAATCAGCTTCAAGTTGGACTAAGACAGCTTTAGAAGACTGTAATCAGCTTGAGTGGGATGAAGACAGCTTTAGAAGACTGTAATCAGCTTGAGTGTGATGAAGACAGCTTTAGAAGAAGTAATCAGTTTCAGTGGGATGAAGACAGCTTTAAACGACGTAATCAGCTTCAGTGGGATAAAGACAGCTTTAGGAGTCTGTAATCAGCTTCAGTGGGATAAAGACAGCTTTAGGAGACTGTAATCAGCTTCAGTGGGATGAAAACAGCTTTAGATGACTGTAATCAGCATCAGTGGGATGAAGACAGCTTAGAAGACTGTTATCAGCTTCAGTGGAATAAAGACAGCTTTAGAAGACAGCTTTATCCCACAGTATTCAGCTTCAGTGGGATGAAGACAGCTTTAGAAGACTGTAATCAGCTTCAGAAGGATTAAGACAGCTTTAGAAGACTGTAATCAGTTTCGTGGTATGAAGACAGGTTTAGAAGACTGTAATCAGCTTCAGTTTGATAAAGACAGCTTTAGAAGACTGTTATCAGCATCAGTGGGATGAAGACAGCTTTAGAAGAATGTAATCAGTTTCGGTTGGATGAAGACAGCTTTAGAAGACTGTAATCAGCTTCAGTGGGATGAAGACAGCTTTAGAAGACTGTAATCAGCTTCAGTTGGATGAAGACAGCTTTAGAAGACTGTAATCAGCTTCAATGGGATGAAGACAGCTTTAGAAGACATGTAATCAGCTTCAGTGGGATGATGACAGCTTTAAAAGACTAAACAGCTTCAGTGGAATAAAGACAGCTTTAGGAGACTGTAATCAGCTTCAGTGGGATGAAAACAGCTTTAGATGACTGTAATCAGCATCAGTGGGATGAAGACAGCTTCAGAAGACTGTTATCAGCTTCAGTGGGATAAAGACAGCTTTAGAAGACAGCTTTGTCCCACAGTATTCAGCTTCAGTGGGATGAAGACAGCTTTAGAAGACTGTAATCAGCTTCAGAAGGATTAAGACAGCTTTAGAAGACTGTAGTCAGCTTCAGTGAGATGAAGACAGCTTTAGAAGAATGTAATCAGCTTCAGTGGGATGAAGTCTGCTTTAGAAGACTGTAATCAGCTGCGGTTCGATGAAGACAGCTTTAGATACGGTAATCACCTTCAGTGGGATGAAGACAGCTTTAGAAGACTGTAATCAGCTTCAGTGGGATGAAAACAGCTTTAGAAAAATGTAATCAGTTTCAGTGTGATGAAGACAGCTTTAGAAGAAGGTAATCCGCTTTAGTTGGATGAAGAAAGCTTTAGAAGAACCGTAATCAGTTTCAGTGGGTTAAGACAGCTTTAGAAGACTGTAATCAGCTTCAGTGGGATGAAGACAGCTTTAGAAGAATGTAATCAGTTTCAGTGTGATGAAGACAGCTTTAGAAGAAGGTAATCAGCTTTAGTGGGATGAAGACAGGTTTAGAAGAATGTAATAAGTTTCAGTTGGATAAAGACAGCTTTAGAAGACAGTAATCAGCTTGAGTGGGAGGAAGACAGCTTGAGAAGAATGTAATAAGTTTCAGTGTGATGAAGACAGCTTTAGAAGAAATAATCAGTTTCAGTGGGATGAAGACAGCTTTAGAAGACTGTTATCAGCTTCAGTGGGATGAAAACAGCTTTAAACGACTGATCAGCTTCAGTGGTATGAAGACAGATTTAGAAGACTGTAATCAGCTTCAGTTTTTTAAAGACAGGTTTAGAAGACTGTTATCAGCTTCAGTGGGATGAAGACAGCTTTAGAAGAATGTAATCAGTTTCGGTTGGATGAAGACAGCTTTAGAAGACTGTAATCAGCTTCAGTGGGATGAAGACAGCTTTAGAAGACTGTAATCAGCTTCGGTTGGATAAAGACAGCTTTAGAAGAATGTAATCAGCTTCAGTTGGATGAAGTCAGCTTTAGAAGACTGTAATCAGCTGCGGTTCGATGAAGACAGCTTTAGATACTGTAATCACCTTCAGTGGGATGAAGACAGCTTTAGAAGACTGTAATCAGTTTCAATGTGATGAAGACAGCTTTAGAAGAAGGTAATCAGCTTGAGTGGGATGAAGAAAGCTTTAGAAGAATGTAATAAGATTCAGTGGGATGAAGACAGCTTTAGAAGACTGTAATCAGCTTCAGTGGGATGAAGACAGCTTTAGAAGACTGTAATCAGCTCAGTTGGACTAGGGGAAGACAGCTTTAGAAGACTGTAATCAGCTTGAGTGGGATGAAGACAGCTGTAGAAGAATGTAATCAGATTCAGTGTGATGAAGACAGCTTTAGAAGAATGTAATCAGTTTCGGTGGGATGAAGAAAGCTTTAGAAGAATGTAATCAGTTTCAGTGGGATGAAGACAGCTTTAGAAGACTGTATCAGCTTCAGTGTGATAAAGACAGCTTTAGAAGACTGTAATCAGCTTCAATGGGATGAAGACAGCATTAGAAGACTGTAATCAGCTATGTTGGATGAAGACAGCTTTAGAAGACTGTACTCAGCTTCAGTGGGATGAAGACAGCTTTAGAAGAATGTAATCAGTTTCAGTGGGATGAAGACAGCTTTAGACGACTGTAATCAGCTTCGGTGGGATGAAGACAGCTTTAGAAGACTGTAATCAGCTTCAGTTGGATGAAGACAGCTTTAGAAGACTGTAATCAGCTTCGGTTGGATGAAGACAGCTTTAGAAGACTGTAATCAGCTTCAGTTGGATAAGACAGCTTTAGAATACTGTAATCAGCTTGAGTGGGATGAAGACAGCTTTAGAAGACTGTAATCAGCTTGAGTGTGATGAAGACAGCTTTAGAAGAAATAATCAGCTTTCAGTGGGATGAAGACAGCTTTAAACGACTAATCAGCTTCAGTGGTATGAAGACAGGTTTAGAAGACTGTAATCAGCTTCAGTTTGATGAAGACAGCTTTAGAAGACTGTAATCAGCTTCAGTGGGATGAAGACAGCTTTAGAAGAATGTAATCAGCTTCGGTTGGATGAAGACAGCTTTAGAAGACTGTAATCAGCTTCGGTTGGACTGAAGACAGCTTTAGAAGACTGTAATCAGCTTCAGTGGGATGAAGACAGCTTTAGAAGAATGTAATCAGTCAGTGTGATGAAGACAGCTTTAGAAGAATATAATCAGTTTCAGTGGGATGACGACAGCTTTAGAAGACTGTAATCAGCTTCAGTGGGATGAAGACAGGTTTAGAAGACTGTAATCAGCTTCAGTTTGGATAAAGACAGCTTTAGAAGACTGTAATCAGCTTGGTTGCGTTTCGGTTGGATGAAGACAGCTTTAGAAGACTGTAATCAGCTTCAGTGGGATGAAGACAGCTTTAGAAGACTGTAATCAGCTTCAGTTGGATGAAGACAGCTTTAGAAGACTGTAATCAGCTTCAATGGGATGAAGACAGCTTTAGAAGAATGTAATCAGCTTCAGTGGGATGATGACAGCTTTAAAAGACTCTAAACAGCTTCAGTGGAATAAAGACAGCTTTAGGAGTCTGTAATCAGCTTCAGTGGGATGATGACAGCTTTAAAAGACTCTAAACAGCTTCAGTGGAATAAAGACAGCTTTAGGAGACTGTAATCAGCTTCAGTGGGATGAAAACAGCTTTAGATGATTGTAATCAGCATCAGTGGGATGAAGACAGCTTCAGAAGACTGTTATCAGCTTCAGTGGGATAAAGACAGCTTTAGAAGACAGCTTTATCCCACAGTATTCAGCTTCAGTGGGATGAAGACAGCTTTAGAAGACTGTAATCAGCTTCAGAAGGATTAAGACAGCTTTAGAAGACTGTAATCAGCTTCAGTGCGATGAAGACAGCTTTAGAAGAATGTAATCAGTTTCAGTGGGATGAAGACAGCTTTAGAAGACCTATCAGCTTCAGTTTGATAAAGACAGCTTTAGAAGACTGTAATCAGCTTCAATGGGATGAAGACAGCATTAGAAGACTGTAATCAACTTCGTTTGGATGAAGACAGCTTTAGAAGACTGTACTCAGCTTCAGTGGGATGAAGACAGCTTTAGAAGACTGTAATCAGCTTCGGTTGGACTAAAGACAGCTTTAGAAGACTGTAATCAGCTTCGGTTGGACTAAGACAGCTTTAGGAACACTGTAATCAGCTTGAGTGGGATGAAGACAGCTTTAGAAGACTGTAATCAGCTTGGAGTGTGATGAAGACAGCTTTAGAAGAAATAATCAGTTTCAGTGGGATGAAGACAGCTTTAAATGACTAATCAGCTTCAGTGGTATGAAGACAGGTTTAGAAGACTGTAATCAGCTTCAGTTTGATAAAGACAGCTTTAGAAGAATGTAATCAGTTTCGGTTGGATGAAGACAGCTTTAGAAGACTGTAATCAGCTTCAGTGGGATGAAGACAGCTTTGAAGACTGTAATCAGCTTCAGTTGGATGAAGACAGCTTTAGAAGACTGTAATCAGCTTCAATGGGATGAAGACAGCTTTAGAAGAATGTAATCAGCTTCAGTGGGATGATGACAGCTTTAAAAGACTCTAAACAGCTTCAGTGGAATAAAGACAGCTTTAGGAGTCTGTAATCAGCTTCAGTGGGATGATGACAGCTTTAAAAGACTCTAAACAGCTTCAGTGGAATAAAGACAGCTTTAGGAGACTGTAATCAGCTTCAGTGGGATGAAAACAGCTTTAGATGATTGTAATCAGCATCAGTGGGATGAAGACAGCTTCAGAAGACTGTTATCAGCTTCAGTGGGATAAAGACAGCTTTAGAAGACAGCTTTATCCCACAGTATTCAGCTTCAGTGGGATGAAGACAGCTTTAGAAGACTGTAATCAGCTTCAGAAGGATTAAGACAGCTTTAGAAGACTGTAATCAGCTTCAGTGCGATGAAGACAGCTTTAGAAGACTTTAATCAGCTTCGGTTGGATAAAGACAGCTTTAGAAGAATGTAATCAGCTTCGGTTGGATGAAGACAGCTTTAGAAGACTGTACTCAGCTTCAGTGGGATGAAGACAGCTTTAGAACACTGTAATCAGCTTCAAGTTGGACTAAAGACAGCTTTAGAATACTGTAATCAGCTTCGGTTGGACTAAGACAGCTTTAGAACACTGTAATCAGCTTGAGGTGGGATGAAGACAGCTTTAGAAGACTGTAATCAGCTTGAGTGTGATGAAGACAGCTTTAGAAGAAATAATCAGTTTCAGTGGGATGAAGACAGCTTTAAATGACTAATCAGCTTCAGTGGTATGAAGACAGGTTTAGAAGAATGTAATCAGTTTCGGTTGGATGAAGACAGCTTTAGAAGACTGTAATCAGCTTCAGTTTGATAAAGACAGCTTTAGAAGACTGTTATCAGCTTCAGTGGGATGAAGACAGCTTTAGAAGAATGTAATCAGTTTCGGTTGGATGAAGACAGCTTTAGAAGACTGTAATCAGCTTCAGTGGGATGAAGACAGCTTTAGAAGACTGTAATCAGCTTCAGTTGGATGAAGACAGCTTTAGAAGACTGTAATCAGCTTCAATGGGATGAAGACAGCTTTAGAAGAATGTAATCAGCTTCAGTGGGATGATGACAGCTTTAAAAGACTCTAAACAGCTTCAGTGGAATAAAGACAGCTTTAGGAGACTGTAATCAGCTTCAGTGGGATGAAAACAGCTTTAGATGACTGTAATCAGCATCAGTGGGATGAAGACAGCTTCAGAAGACTGTTATCAGCTTCAGTGGGATAAAGACAGCTTTAGAAGACAGCTTTATCCCACAGTATTCAGCTTCAGTGGGATGAAGACAGCTTTAGAAGACTGTAATCAGCTTCAGAAGGATTAAGACAGCTTTAGAAGACTGTAATCAGCTTCAGTGCGATGAAGACAGCTTTAGAAAAATGTAATCAGTTTCAGTGGGATGAAGTCTGCTTTAGAAGACTGTAATCAGCTGCGGTTCGATGAAGACAGCTTTAGATACTGTAATCACCTTCAGTGGGATGAAGACAGCTTTAGAAGACTGTAATCAGCTTCAGTGGGATGAAAACAGCTTTAGAAAAATGTAATCAGTTTCAGTGTGATGAAGACAGCTTTAGAAGAAGGTAATCAGTTTTAGTTGGATGAAGAAAGTTTTAGAAGAATGTAATCAGTTTCAGTGGGTTAAGACAGCTTTAGAAGACTGTAATGAGCTTCAGTGGGATGAAGACAGCTTTAGAAGAATGTAATCATTTTCAGTGTGATGAAGACAGCTTTAGAAGAAGGTAATCAGCTTTAGTGGGATGAAGGAAGCTTTAGAAGAATGTAATCAGTTTCAGTGGGATGGAGACAGCTTTAGAAGACTGTAATCAGCTTCAGTTTGATAAAGACAGATTTAGAAGACTGTAATCAGCTTCAATGGGATGAAGACAGCATTAGAAGACTGTAATCAGCTTCGGTTGGATGAAGACAGCTTTAGAAGACTGTACTCAGCTTCAGTGGGATAAAGACAGCTTACGAAGACTGTAATCAGCTTCAGTGGAATAAAGACAGCTTTAGAAGACTGTAATCAGCTTCGGTTGGACTAAGACAGCTTTAGAGACTGTAATCAGCTTGAGTGGGATGAAGACAGCTTTAGAAGACTGTAATCAGCTTGAGTGGGATGAAGACAGCTTTAGAAGAATGTAATAAGTTTCAGTTGGATAAAGACAGCTTTAGAAGACAGTAATCAGCTTGAGTGGGAGGAAGACAGCTTGAGAAGAATGTAATAAGTTTCAGTGGGATAAAGACAGCTTTGGAATAATGTAATCTGTTTCAGTGTGATGAAGACAGCTTTAGAAGAAATAATCAGTTTCAGTGGGATGAAGACAGCTTTAGAAGACTGTAATCAGCTTCAGTGGGATGAAAACAGCTTTAAACGACTGATCAGCTTCAGTGGTATGAAGACAGGTTTAGAAGACTGTAATCAGTTTCAGTTTTTTAAAGACAGGTTTAGAAGACTGTTATCAGCTTCAGTGGGATGAAGACAGCTTTAGAAGAATGTAATCAGTTTCGGTTGGATGAAGACAGCTTTAGAAGACTGTAATCAGCTTCAGTGGGATGAAGACAGCTTTAGAAGACTGTAATCAGCTTCGGTTGGATAAAGACAGCTTTAGAAGAATGTAATCAGCTTCAGTTGGATGAAGTCAGCTTTAGAAGACTGTAATCAGCTTGAGTGGGAGGAAGACAGCTTGAGAAGAATGTAATAAGTTTCAGTGGGATAAAGACAGCTTTGGAATAATGTAATCTGTTTCAGTGTGATGAAGACAGCTTTAGAAGAAATAATCAGTTTCAGTGGGATGAAGACAGCTTTAGAAGACTGTAATCAGCTTCAGTGGGATGAAAACAGCTTTAAACGACTGATCAGCTTCAGTGGTATGAAGACAGGTTTAGAAGACTGTAATCAGTTTCAGTTTTTAAAGACAGGTTTAGAAGACTGTTATCAGCTTCAGTGGGATGAAGACAGCTTTAGAAGAATGTAATCAGTTTCGGTTGGATGAAGACAGCTTTAGAAGACTGTAATCAGCTTCAGTGGGATGAAGACAGCTTTAGAAGACTGTAATCAGCTTCGGTTGGATAAAGACAGCTTTAGAAGAATGTAATCAGCTTCAGTTGGATGAAGTCAGCTTTAGAAGACTGTAATCAGCTGCGGTTCGATGAAGACAGCTTTAGATACTGTAATCACCTTCAGTGGGATGAAGACAGCTTTAGAAGACTGTAATCAGTTTCAGTGTGATGAAGACAGCTTTAGAAGACTGTAATCAGCTTGAGTGGGATGAAGACAGCTGTAGAAGAATGTAATAAGATTCAGTGTGATGAAGACAGCTTTAGAAGAATGTAATCAGTTTCAGTGAGATGAAGAAAGCTTTAGAAGAATGTAATCAGCTTCGGTTGGATGAAGACAGCTTTAGAAGACTGTACTCAGCTTCAGTGGGATGAAGACAGCTTTAGAAGACTGTAATCAGCTTCGGTTGGACTAAAGACAGCTTTAGAAGACTGTAATCAGCTTCGGTTGGACTAAGACAGCTTTAGAATACTGTAATCAGCTTGAGTGGGATGAAGACAGCTTTAGAAGACTGTAATCAGCTTGAGTGTGATGAAGACAGCTTTAGAAGAAATAATCAGTTTCAGTGGGATGAAGACAGCTTTAAACGACTAATCAGCTTCAGTGGAATAAAGACAGCTTTAGGAGTCTGTAATCAGCTTCAGTGGGATAAAGACAGCTTTAGGAGACTGTAATCAGCTTCAGTGGGATGAAAACAGCTTTAGATGACTGTAATCAGCATCAGTGGGATGAAGACAGCTTCAGAAGACTGTTATCAGCTTCAGTGGAATAAAGACAGCTT
Organism: Salmo salar; assembly: GCF_905237065.1. Taxonomy (NCBI): domain Eukaryota; kingdom Metazoa; phylum Chordata; class Actinopteri; order Salmoniformes; family Salmonidae; genus Salmo; species Salmo salar. The sequence continues at coordinate 20,627 of NW_025547407.1, forward strand.
TAGAAGACAGCTTTATCCCACAGTATTCAGCTTCAGTGGGATGAAGACAGCTTTAGAAGACTGTAATCAGCTTCAGAAGGATTAAGACAGCTTTAGAAGACTGTAATCAGCTTCAGTGGTATGAAGACAGGTTTAGAAGACTGTAATCAGCTTCAGTTTGATAAAGACAGCTTTAGAAGACTGTTATCAGCATCAGTGGGATGAAGACAGCTTTAGAAGAATGTAATCAGTTTCGGTTGGATGAAGACAGCTTTAGAAGACTGTAATCAGCTTCAGTGGGATGAAGACAGCTTTAGAAGACTGTAATCAGCTTCAGTTGGATGAAGACAGCTTTAGAAGACTGTAATCAGCTTCAATGGGATGAAGACAGCTTTAGAAGCATGTAATCAGCTTCAGTGGGATGATGACAGCTTTAAAAGACTAAACAGCTTCAGTGGAATAAAGACAGCTTTAGGAGACTGTAATCAGCTTCAGTGGGATGAAAACAGCTTTAGATGACTGTAATCAGCATCAGTGGGATGAAGACAGCTTCAGAAGACTGTTATCAGCTTCAGTGGGATAAAGACAGCTTTAGAAGACAGCTTTATCCCACAGTATTCAGCTTCAGTGGGATGAAGACAGCTTTAGAAGACTGTAATCAGCTTCAGAAGGATTAAGACAGCTTTAGAAGACTGTAGTCAGCTTCAGTGAGATGAAGACAGCTTTAGAAGAATGTAATCAGCTTCAGTGGGATGATGTCTGCTTTAGAAGACTGTAATCAGCTGCGGTTCGATGAAGACAGCTTTAGATACTGTAATCACCTTCAGTGGGATGAAGACAGCTTTAGAAGACTGTAATCAGCTTCAGTGGGATGAAAACAGCTTTAGAAAAATGTAATCAGTTTCAGTGTGATGAAGACAGCTTTAGAAGAAGGTAATCCGTTTTAGTTGGATGAAGAAAGTTTTAGAAGAACGTAATCAGTTTCAGTGGGTTAAGACAGCTTTAGAAGACTGTAATCAGCTTCAGTGGGATGAAGACAGCTTTAGAAGAATGTAATCAGTTTCAGTGTGATGAAGACAGCTTTAGAAGAAGGTAATCAGCTTTAGTGGGATGAAGACAGGTTTAGAAGAATGTAATAAGTTTCAGTTGGATAAAGACAGCTTTAGAAGACAGTAATCAGCTTGAGTGGGAGGAAGACAGCTTGAGAAGAATGTAATAAGTTTCAGTGTGATGAAGACAGCTTTAGAAGAAATAATCAGTTTCAGTGGGATGAAGACAGCTTTAGAAGACTGTTATCAGCTTCAGTGGGATGAAAACAGCTTTAAACGACTGATCAGCTTCAGTGGTATGAAGACAGATTTAGAAGACTGTAATCAGCTTCAGTTTTTAAAGACAGGTTTAGAAGACTGTTATCAGCTTCAGTGGGATGAAGACAGCTTTAGAAGAATGTAATCAGTTTCGGTTGGATGAAGACAGCTTTAGAAGACTGTAATCAGCTTCAGTGGGATGAAGACAGCTTTAGAAGACTGTAATCAGCTTCGGTTGGATAAAGACAGCTTTAGAAGAATGTAATCAGCTTCAGTTGGATGAAGTCAGCTTTAGAAGACTGTAATCAGCTGCGGTTCGATGAAGACAGCTTTAGATACTGTAATCACCTTCAGTGGGATGAAGACAGCTTTAGAAGACTGTAATCAGTTTCAATGTGATGAAGACAGCTTTAGAAGAAGGTAATCAGTTTTAGTTGGATGAAGAAAGTTTTAGAAGAATGTAATCAGTTTCAGTGGGATGAAGACAGCTTTAGAAGACTGTAATCAGCTTCAGTGGGATGAAGACAGCTTTAGAAGACTGTAATCAGCTTCGGTTGGACTAAGACAGCTTTAGAAGACTGTAATCAGCTTGAGTGGGATGAAGACAGCTGTAGAAGAATGTAATAAGATTCAGTGTGATGAAGACAGCTTTAGAAGAATGTAATCAGTTTCAGTGGGATGAAGAAAGCTTTAGAAGAATGTAATCAGTTTCAGTGGGATGAAGACAGCTTTAGAAGACTTATCAGCTTCAGTTTGATAAAGACAGCTTTAGAAGACTGTAATCAGCTTCAATGGGATGAAGACAGCATTAGAAGACTGTAATCAGCTATGTTGGATGAAGACAGCTTTAGAAGACTGTACTCAGCTTCAGTGGGATGAAGACAGCTTTAGAAGAAATAATCAGTTTCAGTGGGATGAAGACAGCTTTAAACGACTAATCAGCTTCAGTGGTATGAAGACAGGTTTAGAAGACTGTAATCAGCTTCAGTTTGATAAAGACAGCTTTAGATGACTGTTATCAGCTTCGATTGGACTAAAGACAGCTTTAGAAGACTGTAATCAGCTTCGGTTGGACTAAGACAGCTTTAGAATACTGTAATCAGCTTGACTGGGATGAAGACAGCTTTAGAAGACTGTAATCAGCTTGAGTGTGATGAAGACAGCTTTAGAAGAAATAATCAGTTTCAGTGGGATGAAGACAGCTTTAAACGACTAATCAGCTTCAGTGGTATGAAGACAGGTTTAGAAGACTGTAATCAGCTTCAGTTTGATAAAGACAGCTTTAGATGACTGTTATCAGCTTCAGTGGGATGAAGACAGCTTTAGAAGAATGTAATCAGTTTCGGTTGGATGAAGACAGGTTTAGAAGACTGTAATCAGCTTCAGTGGGATGAAGACAGCTTTAGAAGAATGTAATCAGTTTCAGTGGGATGAAGACAGCTTTAGAAGAATGTAATCAGTTTCAGTGTGATGAAGACAGCTTTAGAATAATGTAATCAGTTTCAGTGGGATGACGACAGCTTTAGAAGACTGTAATCAGCATCAGTGGGATGAAGACAGCTTTAGAAGACTGTAATCAGCTTCAGTGGAATAAAGACAGCTTTAGAAGACTGTAATCAGCTTCGGTTGGACTAAGACAGATTTAGAAGACTGTAATCAGCTTGAGTGGGATGAAGACAGCTTTAGAAGACTGTAATCAGCTTGATTGGGATGAAGACAGCTTTAGAAGAATGTAATAAGTTTCAGTTGGTTGAAGACAGCTTTAGAAGACTGTAATCAGTTTCAGTGGGATGAAGACAGCTTTAAACGACTAATCAGCTTCAGTGGTATGAAGACAGGTTTAGAAGACTCTAAACAGCTTCAGTGGAATAAAGACAGCTTTAGGAGTCTGTAATCAGCTTCAGTGGGATGATGACAGCTTTAAAAGACTCTAAACAGCTTCAGTGGAATAAAGACAGCTTTAGGAGACTGTAATCAGCTTCAGTGTGATGTAAATAGCTTTAGATGACTGTAATCAGCATCAGTGGGATGAAGACAGCTTCAGAAGACTGTTATCAGCTTCAGTGGGATAAAGACAGCTTTAGAAGACAGCTTTATCCCACAGTATTCAGCTTCAGTGGGATGAAGACAGCTTTAGAAGACTGTAATCAGCTTCAGAAGGATTAAGACAGCTTTAGAAGACTGTAATCAGCTTCGGTTGGACTAAAGACAGCTTTAGAAGACTGTAATCAGCTTCGGTTGGACTAAGACAGCTTTAGAACACTGTAATCAGCTTGGAGTGGGATGAAGACAGCTTTAGAAGACTGTAATCAGCTTGAGTGTGATGAAGACAGCTTTTGAAGAAATAATCAGTTTCAGTGGGATGAAGACAGCTTTAAATGACTAATCAGCTTCAGTGGTATGAAGACAGGTTTAGAAGACTGTAATCGGCTTCAGTTTGATAAAGACAGCTTTAGAAGACTGTTATCAGCTTCAGTGGGATGAAGACAGCTTTAGAAGAATGTAATCAGTTTTGGTTGGATGAAGACAGCTTTAGAAGACTGTAATCAGCTTCAGTGGGATGAAGACAGCTTTAGAAGAATGTAATCAGCTTCAGTGGGATGAAGACAGCTTTAGAAGACTGTAATCAGCTTCAATGGGATGAAGACAGCTTTAGAAGACTGTAATCAGCTTCAGTGGGATGATGACAGCTTTAAAAGACTCTAAACAGCTTCAGTGGAATAAAGACAGCTTTAGGAGACTGTAATCAGTTTCAGTGGGATGAAAACAGCTTTAGATGACTGTAATCAGCATCAGTGGGATGAAGACAGCTTCAGAAGACTGTTATCAGCTTCAGTGGGATAAAGACAGCTTTAGAAGACAGCTTTATCCCACAGTATTCAGCTTCAGTGGGATGAAGACAGCTTTAGAAGACTGTAATCAGCTTCAGAAGGATTAAGACAGCTTTAGAAGACTGTAATCAGCTTCAGTGCGATGAAGACAGCTTTAGAAGAATGTAATCAGCTTTAGTGGGATGAAGTCTGCTTTAGAAGACTGTAATCAGCTGCGGTTCGATGAAGACAGCTTTAGATACTGTAATCACCTTCAGTGGGATGAAGACAGCTTTAGAAGACTGTAATCAGCTTCAGTGGGATGAAAACAGCTTTAGAAAAATGTAATCAGTTTCAGTGTGATGAAGACAGCTTTAGAAGAAGGTAATCAGTTTTAGTTGGATGAAGAAAGTTTTAGAAGAATGTAATCAGTTTCAGTGGGTTAAGACAGCTTTAGAAGACTGTAATCAGCTTCAGTGGGATGAAGACAGCTTTAGAAGAATGTAATCAGTTTCAGTGTGATGAAGACAGCTTTAGAAGACGGTAATCAGCTTTAGTGGGATGAAGGAAGCTTTAGAAGAATGTAATCAGTTTCAGTGGGATGAAGACAGCTTTAGAAGACTGTAATCAGCTTCAGTTTGATAAAGACAGATTTAGAAGACTGTAATCAGCTTCAATGGGATGAAGACAGCATTAGAAGACTGTAATCAGCTTCGGTTGGATGAAGACAGCTTTAGAAGACTGTACTCAGCTTCAGTGGGATAAAGACAACTTACAAAGACTGTAATCAGCTTCAGTGGAATAAAGACAGCTTTAGAAGAATGTAATAAGTTTCAGTTGGATAAAGACAGCTTTAGAAGACAGTAATCAGCTTGAGTGGGATGAAGACAGCTTTAGAAGAATTTAATCAGTTTCAGTGGGATGAAGACAGCTTTAGAAGACTGTTATCAGCTTCAGTGGGATGAAAACAGCTTTAAACGACTGATCAGCTTCAGTGGTATGAAGACAGATTTAGAAGACTGTAATCAGCTTCAGTTTTTTAAAGACAGGTTTAGAAGACTGTAATCAGCTTCGGTTGGATAAAGACAGCTTTAGAAGAATGTAATCAGCTTCAGTTGGATGAAGTCAGCTTTAGTAGACTGTAATCAGCTGCGTTTCGATGAAGACAGCTTTAGATACTGTAATCACCTTCAGTGGGATGAAGACAGCTTTAGAAGACTGTAATCAGTTTCAATGTGATGAAGACAGCTTTAGAAGAAGATAATCAGTTTTAGTTGGATGAAGAAAGTTTTAGAAGAATGTAATCAGTTTCAGTGGGATGAAGACAGCTTTAGAAGACTGTAATCAGCTTCAGTGGGATGAAGACAGCTTTAGAAGACTGTAATCAGCTTCGGTTGGACTAAGACAGCTTTAGAAGACTGTAATCAGCTTGAGTGGGATGAAGACAGCTTTAGAAGACTGTAATCAGCTTGAGTGGGATGAAGACAGCTGTAGAAGAATGTAATAAGATTCAGTGTGATGAAGACAGCTTTAGAAGAATGTAATCAGTTTCAGTGGGATGAAGAAAGCTTTAGAAGAATGTAATCAGTTTCAGTGGGATGAAGACAGCTTTAGAAGACTTATCAGCTTCAGTTTGATAAAGACAGCTTTAGAAGACTGTAATCAGCTTCAATGGGATGAAGACAGCATTAGAAGACTGTAATCAGCTTCGGTTGGATGAAGACAGCTTTAGAAGACTGTACTCAGCTTCAGTGGGATGAAGACAGCTTTAGAAGACTGTAATCAGCTTCGGTTGGACTAAAGACAGCTTTAGAAGACTGTAATCAGCTTCGGTTGGACTAAGACAGCTTTAGAATACTGTAATCAGCTTGAGTGGGATGAAGACAGCTTTAGAAGACTGTAATCAACTTGAGTGTGATGAAGACAGCTTTAGAAGAAATAATCAGTTTCAGTGGGATGAAGACAGCTTTAAACGACTAATCAGCTTCAGTGGTATGAAGACAGGTTTAGAAGACTGTAATCAGCTTCAGTTTGATAAAGACAGCTTTAGATGACTGTTATCAGCTTCAGTGGGATGAAGACAGCTTTAGAAGAATGTAATCAGTTTCGGTTGGATGAAAACAGGTTTAGAAGACTGTAATCAGCTTCAGTGGGATGAAGACAGCTTTAGAAGAATGTAATCAGTTTCAGTGGGATGAAGACAGCTTTAGAAGAATGTAATCAGTTTCAGTGTGATGAAGACAGCTTTAGAATAATGTAATCAGTTTCAGTGGGATGAAGACAGCTTTAGAATAATGTAATCAGCTTCAGTGGGATGAAGACAGCTTTAGAAGAATGTAATCAGTTTCAGTGGGATGAAGACAGCTTTAGAAGAATGTAATCAGTTTCAGTGTGATGAAGACAGCTTTAGAATAATGTAATCAGTTTCAGTGTGATGAAGACAGCTTTAGAATAATGTAATCAGTTTCAGTGGGATGAAGACAGCTTTAGAAGACTGTAATCAGCTTCAGTTTGATAAAGACAGCTTTAGAAAAATGTATTCAGTTTCGGTTGGATGAAGACAGCTTTAGAAGACTGTAATCAGCTTGAGTGGGATGAAGACAGCTTTAGAAGAATGTAATAAGTTTCAGTGGGATAAAGACAGCTTTGGAATAATGTAATCTGTTTCAGTGTGATGAAGACAGCTTTAGAATAACGTAATCAGTTTCAGTGGGATAAAGAAAGCTTTAAAAGAATGTAATCAGTTTCATTGGGATGAAGACAGCTTTAGAAGAATGTAATCAGCTTCAGTGGGATGATGACAGCTTTAAAAGACTCTAAACAGCTTCAGTGGAATAAAGACAGCTTTAGGAGTCTGTAATCAGCTTCAGTGGGATGATGACAGCTTTAGATGACTGTAATCAGCATCAGTGGAATGAAGACAGCTTCAGAAGACTGTTATCAGCTTCAGTGGGATAAAGACAGCTTTAGAAGACAGCTTTATCCCACAGTATTCAGCTTCAGTGGGATGAAGACAGCTTTAGAAGACTGTAATCAGCTTCAGAAGGATTAAGACAGCTTTAGAAGACTGTAATCAGCTTCAGTGCGATGAAGACAGCTTTAGAAGAATGTAATCAGCTTCAGTGGGATGAAGTCTGCTTTAGAAGACTGTAATCAGCTGCGGTTCGATGAAGACAGCTTTAGATACTGTAATCACCTTCAGTGGGATGAAGACAGCTTTAGAAGACTGTAATCAGCTTCAGTGGGATGAAAACAGCTTTAGAAAAATGTAATCAGTTTCAGTGTGATGAAGACAGCTTTAGAAGAAGGTAATCAGTTTTAGTTGGATGAAGAAAGTTTTAGAAGAATGTAATCAGTTTCAGTGGGTTAAGACAGCTTTAGAAGACTGTAATCAGCTTTAGTGGGATGAAGGAAGCTTTAGAAGAATGTAATCAGTTTCAGTGGGATGAAGACAGCTTTAGAAGACTGTAATCAGCTTCAGTTTGATAAAGACAGATTTAGAAGACTGTAATCAGCTTCAATGGGATGAAGACAGCATTAGAAGACTGTAATCAGCTTCGGTTGGATGAAGACAGCTTTAGAAGACTGTACTCAGCTTCAGTGGGATAAAGACAGCTTACAAAGACTGTAATCAGCTTCAGTGGAATAAAGACAGCTTTAGAAGAATGTAATAAGTTTCAGTTGGATAAAGACAGCTTTAGAAGACAGTAATCAGCTTGAGTGGGATGAAGACAGCTTTAGAAGAATTTAATCAGTTTCAGTGGGATGAAGACAGCTTTAGAAGACTGTTATCAGCTTCAGTGGGATGAAAACAGCTTTAAACGACTGATCAGCTTCAGTGGTATGAAGACAGATTTAGAAGACTGTAATCAGCTTCAGTTTTTTAAAGACAGGTTTAGAAGACTGTTATCAGCTTCAGTGGGATGAAGACAGCTTTAGAAGAATGTAATCAGTTTCGGTTGGATGAAGACAGCTTTAGAAGACTGTAATCAGCTTCAGTGGGATGAAGACAGCTTTAGAAGACTGTAATCAGCTTCGGTTGGATAAAGACAGCTTTAGAAGAATGTAATCAGCTTCAGTTGGATGAAGTCAGCTTTAGTAGACTGTAATCAGCTGCGTTTCGATGAAGACAGCTTTAGATACTGTAATCACCTTCAGTGGGATGAAGACAGCTTTAGAAGAAGATAATCAGTTTTAGTTGGATGAAGAAAGTTTTAGAAGAATGTAATCAGTTTCAGTGGGATGAAGACAGCTTTAGAAGACTGTAATCAGCTTCAGTGGGATGAAGACAGCTTTAGAAGACTGTAATCAGCTTCGGTTGGACTAAGACAGCTTTAGAAGACTGTAATCAGCTTGAGTGGGATGAAGACAGCTTTAGAAGACTGTAATCAGCTTGAGTGGGATGAAGACAGCTGTAGAAGAATGTAATAAGATTCAGTGTGATGAAGACAGCTTTAGAAGAATGTAATCAGTTTCAGTGGGATGAAGACAGCTTTAGAAGACTGTAATCAGCTTCAGTGGGATGAAAACAGCTTTAGAAAAATGTAATCAGTTTCAGTGTGATGAAGACAGCTTTAGAAGACGGTAATCAGTTTAATGGGATGAAGACAGCTTTAGAAGACTGTAATCAGCTTGAGTGGGATGAAGACAGCTTTAGAAGAATGTAATCAGCTTCAGTGGGATGAAGACAGCTTTAGAAGACTGTAATCAGCTTCAGTTGGATAAAGACAGCTTTAGAAGACTGTAATCAGCTTCAATGGGATGAAGACAGCTTTAGAAGACTGTAATCAGCTTCGGTTGGATGAAGACAGCTTTAGAAGACTGTAATCAGCTTCAGTGGGATAAAGACAGCTTACAAAGACTGTAATCAGCTTCAGTGTAATGAAGACAGCTTTAGAAGAATGTAATAAGTTTCAGTTGGATAAAGACAGCTTTAGAAGACAGTAATCAGCTTGAGTGGGATGAAGACAGCTTTAGAAGAATTTAATCAGTTTCAGTGGGATGAAGACAGCTTTAGAAGACTGTTATCAGCTTCAGTGGGATGAAGACAGCTTTAAACGACTGAATCAGCTTCAGTGGTATGAAGACAGCTTTAGAAGACTGTAATCAGTTTCAGTGGTTTAAAGACAGGTTTAGAAGACTGTTATCAGCTTCAGTGGGATGAAGACAGCTTTAGAAGAATGTAATCAGTTTCGGTTGGATGAAGACAGCTTTAGAAGAATGTAATCAGCTTCAGTGGGATGAAGACAGCTTTAGAAGACTGTAATCAGCTTCGGTTGGATGAAGACAGCTTTAGAAGAATGTAATCAGCTTCAGTTGGATGAAGACAGCTTTAGTAGACTGTAATCAGCTGCGTTTGGATGAAGACAGCTTTAGAATACTGTAATCAGCTTCAGTGGGATGAAGACAGCTTTAGAAGACTGTAATCAGCTTCAGTGTGATGAAGGCAGCTTTAGAAGAAGATAATCAGTTTTAGTTGGATGAAGACAGTTTTAGAAGAATGTAATCAGTTTCAGTGGGATGAAGACAGCTTTAGAAGACTGTAATCAGCTTCAGTGGGATGAAGACAGCTTTAGAAGACTGTAATCAGCTTCGGTTGGACTAAGACAGCTTTAGAAGACTGTAATCAGCTTGAGTGGGATGAAGACAGCTTTAGAAGACTGTAATCAGCTTCAGTGGGATGAAGACAGCTGTAGAAGAATGTAATAAGATTCAGTGTGATGAAGACAGCTTTAGAAGAATGTAATCAGTTTCAGTGGGATGAAGAAAGCTTTAGAAGAATGTAATCAGCTTCAGTGGGATGAAGACAGCTTTAGAAGACTGTATCAGCTTCAGTTTGATAAAGACAGCTTTAGAAGACTTTAATCAGCTTCAATGGGATGAAGACAGCATTAGAAGACTGTAATCAGCTTCGGTTGGATGAAGACAGCTTTAGAAGAATGTACTCAGCTTCAGTGGGATGAAGACAGCTTTAGAAGACTGTAATCAGCTTCGGTTGGACTAAAGACAGCTTTAGAAGACTGTAATCAGCTTCGGTTGGACTAAGAAAGCTTTAGAATACTGTAATCAGCTTGAGTGGGATGAAGACAGCTTTAGAAGACTGTAATCAACTTGAGTGTGATGAAGACAGCTTTAGAAGAAATAATCAGTTTCAGTGGGATGAAGACAGCTTTAAACGACTAATCAGCTTCAGTGGTATGAAGACAGGTTTAGAAGACTGTAATCAGCTTCAGTTTGATAAAGACAGCTTTAGAAGACTGTTATCAGCTTCAGTGGGATGAAGACAGCTTTAGAAGAATGTAATCAGTTTCGGTTGGATGAAGACAGGTTTAGAAGACTGTAATCAGCTTCAGTGGGATGAAGACAGCTTTAGAAGACTGTAATCAGCTTCAGTGGGATGAAGACAGCTTTAGAAGAATGTAATCAGCTTCAGTGTGATGAAGACAGCTTTAGAAGAATGTAATCAGCTTCAGTGGGATGAAGACAGCTTTAGAATAATGTAATCAGCTTCAGTGGGATGAAGACAGCTTTAGAAGAATGTAATCAGCTTCAGTGGGATGAAGACAGCTTTAGAAGACTGTAATCAGCTTCGGTTGGATAAAGACAGCTTTAGAAGAATGTAATCAGCTTCAGTTGGATGAAGTCAGCTTTAGTAGACTGTAATCAGCTGCGTTTCGATGAAGACAGCTTTAGATACTGTAATCACCTTCAGTGGGATGAAGACAGCTTTAGAAGACTGTAATCAGTTTCAATGTGATGAAGGCAGCTTTAGAAGAAGATAATCAGTTTTAGTTGGATGAAGAAAGTTTTAGAAGAATGTAATCAGTTTCAGTGGGATGAAGACAGCTTTAGAAGACTGTAATCAGCTTCAGTGGGATGAAGACAGCTTTAGAAGACTGTAATCAGCTTCGGTTGGACTAAGACAGCTTTAGAAGACTGTAATCAGCTTGAGTGGGATGAAGACAGCTTTAGAAGACTGTAATCAGCTTGAGTGGGATGAAGACAGCTGTAGAAGAATGTAATAAGATTCAGTGTGATGAAGACAGCTTTAGAAGAATGTAATCAGTTTCAGTGGGATGAAGAAAGCTTTAGAAGAATGTAATCAGTTTCAGTGGGATGAAGACAGCTTTAGAAGACTTATCAGCTTCAGTTTGATAAAGACAGCTTTAGAAGACTTTAATCAGCTTCAATGGGATGAAGACAGCATTAGAAGACTGTAATCAGCTTCGGTTGGATGAAGACAGCTTTAGAAGACTGTACTCAGCTTCAGTGGGATGAAGACAGCTTTAGAAGACTGTAATCAGCTTCGGTTGGACTAAAGACAGCTTTAGAAGACTGTAATCAGCTTCGGTTGGACTAAGACAGCTTTAGAATACTGTAATCAGCTTGAGTGGGATGAAGACAGCTTTAGAAGACTGTAATCAACTTGAGTGTGATGAAGACAGCTTTAGAAGAAATAATCAGTTTCAGTGGGATGAAGACAGCTTTAAACGACTAATCAGCTTCAGTGGTATGAAGACAGGTTTAGAAGACTGTAATCAGCTTCAGTTTGATAAAGACAGCTTTAGATGACTGTTATCAGCTTCAGTGGGATGAAGACAGCTTTAGAAGAATGTAATCAGTTTCGGTTGGATGAAAACAGGTTTAGAAGACTGTAATCAGCTTCAGTGGGATGAAGACAGCTTTAGAAGAATGTAATCAGTTTCAGTGGGATGAAGACAGCTTTAGAAGAATGTAATCAGTTTCAGTGTGATGAAGACAGCTTTAGAATAATGTAATCAGTTTCAGTGGGATGAAGACAGCTTTAGAATAATGTAATCAGCTTCAGTGGGATGAAGACAGCTTTAGAAGAATGTAATCAGTTTCAGTGGGATGAAGACAGCTTTAGAAGACTGTAATCAGCTTCAGTTTGATAAAGACAGCTTTAGAAAAATGTAATCAGTTTCGGTTGGATGAAGACAGCTTTAGAAGACTGTAATCAGCTTGAGTGGGATGAAGACAGCTTTAGAAGAATGTAATAAGTTTCAGTGGGATAAAGACAGCTTTGGAATAATGTAATCTGTTTCAGTGTGATGAAGACAGCTTTAGAATAACGTAATCAGTTTCAGTGGGATAAAGAAAGCTTTAAAAGAATGTAATCAGTTTCATTGGGATGAAGACAGGTTTAGAAGACTGTAATCAGTTTCAGTTTTTTAAAGACAGGTTTAGAAGACTGTTATCAGCTTCAGTGGGATGAAGACAGCTTTAGAAGAATGTAATCAGTTTCAGTTGGATGAAGACAGCTTTAGAAGACTGTAATCAGCTTCAGTGGGATGAAGACAGCTTTAGAAGACTGTAATCAGCTTCGGTTGGATAAAGACAGCTTTAGAAGAATGTAATCAGCTTCAGTTGGATGAAGTCAGCTTTAGAAGACTGTAATCAGCTGCGGTTCGATGAAGACAGCTTTAGATACTGTAATCACCGTCAGTGGGATGAAGACAGCTTTAGAAGACTGTAATCAGTTTCAGTGGGATGAAGACAGCTTTAGAAGACTGTAATCAGCTTCAGTGGGATGAAGACAGCTTTAGAAGACTGTAATCAGCTTCGGTTGGACTAAGACAGCTTTAGAAGACTGTAATCAGCTTGAGTGGGATGAAGACAGCTTTAGAAGACTGTAATCAGCTTGAGTGGGATGAAGACAGCTGTAGAAGAATGTAATAAGATTCAGTGTGATGAAGACAGCTTTTGAAGAATGTAATCAGATTCAGTGGGATGAAGAAAGCTTTAGAAGAATGTAATCAGTTTCAGTGGGATGAAGACAGCTTTAGAAGACTTATCAGCTTCAGTTTGATAAAGACAGCTTTAGAAGACTGTAATCAGCTTCAATGGGATGAAGACAGCATTAGAAGACTGTAATCAGCTTCGGTTGGATGAAGACAGCTTTAGAAGACTGTACTCAGCTTCAGTGGGATGAAGACAGCTTTAGAAGACTGTAATCAGCTTCGGTTGGACTAAAGACAGCTTTAGAAGACTGTAATCAGCTTCGGTTGGACTAAGACAGCTTTAGAATACTGTAATCAGCTTGAGTGGGATGAAGACAGCTTTAGAAGACTGTAATCAGCTTGAGTGTGATGAAGACAGCTTTAGAAGAAATAATCAGTTTCAGTGGGATGAAGACAGCTTTAAACGACTAATCAGCTTCAGTGGTATGAAGACAGGTTTAGAAGACTCTAAACAGCTTCAGTGGAATAAAGACAGCTTTAGGAGTCTGTAATCAGCTTCAGTGGGATGATGACAGCTTTAAAAGACTCTAAACAGCTTCAGTGGAATAAAGACAGCTTTAGGAGACTGTAATCAGCTTCAGTGGGATGAAAACAGCTTTAGATGACTGTAATCAGCATCAGTGGAATGAAGACAGCTTCAGAAGACTGTTATCAGCTTCAGTGGGATGAAGACAGCTTTAGAAGAATGTAATCAGTTTCGGTTGGATGAAAATAGGTTTAGAAGAATGTAATCAGTTTCAGTGGGATGAAGACAGCTTTAGAATAATGTAATCAGCTTCAGTTTGATAAAGACAGCTTTAGAAGACTGTAATCAGCTTCAATGGGATGAAGACAGCATTAGAAGACTGTAATCAGCTTCAGTTGGATGAAGACAGCTTTAGAAGACTGTACTCAGCTTCAGTGGGATGAAGACAGCTTTAGAAGACTGTAATCAGCTTCAGTGGAATAAAGACAGCTTTAGAAGACTGTAATCAGCTTCGGTTGGACTAAGACAGCTTTAGAAGACTGTAATCAGCTTGAGTGGGATGAAGACAGCTTTAGAAGACTGTAATCAGCTTGATTGGGATGAAGACAGCTTTAGAAGAATGTAATAAGTTTCAGTTGGATAAATACAGCTTTAGAAGACTGTAATCAGCTTGAGTGGGATGAAGACAGCTTTAGAAGAATGTAATAAGTTTCAGTGGGATAAAGACAGCTTTGGAATAATGTAATCAGTTTCAGTGTGATGAAGACAGCTTTAGAATAATGTAATCAGGTTCAGTGGGATGAAGACAGCTTTAGAAGAATGTAATCAGTTTCATTGGGATGAAGACAGCTTTAGAAGAATGTAATCAGTTTCACTGTGATGAAGACAGCTTTAGAAGACTGTAATCAGCTTCAGTGGGATGAAGACAGCTTTAGAAGACTGTAATCAGCTTCAGTGGGATGAAAACAGCTTTAAACGACTGATCAGCTTCAGTGGTATGAAGACAGGTTTAGAAGACTGTAATCAGTTTCAGTTTTTTAAAGACAGGTTTAGAAGACTGTTATCAGCTTCAGTGGGATGAAGACAGCTTTAGAAGAATGTAATCAGCTTCGGTTGGATGAAGACAGCTTTAGAAGAATGTAATCAGTTTCAGTTGGATGAAGACAGCTTTAGAAGACTGTAATCAGCTTCAGTGGGATGAAGACAGCTTTAGAAGAATGTAATCAGCTTCAGTTGGATGAAGTCAGCTTTAGAAGACTGTAATCAGCTGCGGTTCGATGAAGACAGCTTTAGATACTGTAATCACCGTCAGTGGGATGAAGACAGCTTTAGAAGACTGTAATCAGTTTCAGTGGGATGAAGACAGCTTTAGAAGACTGTAATCAGCTTCAGTGGGATGAAGACAGCTTTAGAAGACTGTAATCAGCTTCGGTTGGACTAAGACAGCTTTAGAAGACTGTAATCAGCTTGAGTGGGATGAAGACAGCTTTAGAAGACTGTAATCAGCTTGAGTGGGATGAAGACAGCTTTTGAAGAATGTAATCAGTTTCAGTGGGATGAAGAAAGCTTTAGAAGAATGTAATCAGTTTCAGTGGGATGAAGACAGCTTTAGAAGACTTATCAGCTTCAGTTTGATAAAGACAGCTTTAGAAGACTGTAATCAGCTTCAATGGGATGAAGACAGCATTAGAAGACTGTAATCAGCTTCGGTTGGATGAAGACAGCTTTAGAAGACTGTACTCAGCTTCAGTGGGATGAAGACAGCTTTAGAAGACTGTAATCAGCTTCGGTTGGACTAAAGACAGCTTTAGAAGACTGTAATCAGCTTCGGTTGGACTAAGACAGCTTTAGAATACTGTAATCAGCTTGAGTGGGATGAAGACAGCTTTAGAAGACTGTAATCAGCTTGAGTGTGATGAAGACAGCTTTAGAAGAAATAATCAGTTTCAGTGGGATGAAGACAGCTTTAAACGACTAATCAGCTTCAGTGGTATGAAGACAGGTTTAGAAGACTCTAAACAGCTTCAGTGGAATAAAGACAGCTTTAGGAGTCTGTAATCAGCTTCAGTGGGATGATGACAGCTTTAAAAGACTCTAAACAGCTTCAGTGGAATAAAGACAGCTTTAGGAGACTGTAATCAGCTTCAGTGGGATGAAAACAGCTTTAGATGACTGTAATCAGCATCAGTGGAATGAAGACAGCTTCAGAAGACTGTTATCAGCTTCAGTGGGATGAAGACAGCTTTAGAAGAATGTAATCAGTTTCGGTTGGATGAAAACAGGTTTAGAAGACTGTAATCAGCTTCAGTGGGATGAAGACAGCTTTAGAAGAATGTAATCAGTTTCAGTGGGATGAAGACAGCTTTAGAAGAATGTAATCAGTTTCAGTGTGATGAAGACAGCTTTAGAATAATGTAATCAGTTTCAGTGGGATGAAGACAGCTTTAGAATAATGTAATCAGCTTCAGTGGGATGAAGACAGCTTTAGAAGAATGTAATCAGTTTCAGTGGGATGAAGACAGCTTTAGAAGAATGTAATCAGTTTCAGTGTGATGAAGACAGCTTTAGAATAATGTAATCAGTTTCAGTGTGATGAAGACAGCTTTAGAATAATGTAATCAGTTTCAGTGGGATGAAGACAGCTTTAGAAGACTGTAATCAGCTTCAGTTTGATAAAGACAGCTTTAGAAAAATGTAATCAGTTTCGGTTGGATGAAGACAGCTTTAGAAGACTGTAATCAGCTTGAGTGGGATGAAGACAGCTTTAGAAGAATGTAATAAGTTTCAGTGGGATAAAGACAGCTTTGGAATAATGTAATCTGTTTCAGTGTGATGAAGACAGCTTTAGAATAACGTAATCAGTTTCAGTGGGATAAAGAAAGCTTTAAAAGAATGTAATCAGTTTCATTGGGATGAAGACAGCTTTAGAAGAATGTAATCAGTTTCAGTGTGATGAAGACAGCTTTAGAAGACTGTAATCAGCTTCAGTGGGATGAAGACAGCTGTAGAAGAATGTAATCAGTTTCAGTGGGATGAAGACAGCTTTAGAAGACTGTAATCAGCTTCAGTTTGATAAAGACAGCTTTAGAAGACTGTAATCAGCTTCAATGGGATGAAGACAGCATTAGAAGACTGTAATCAGCTTCGGTTGGATGAAGACAGCTTTAGAAGACTGTACTCAGCTTCAGTGGGATGAAGACAGCTTTAGAAGACTGTAATCAGCTTCAGTGGAATAAAGACAGCTTTAGAAGACTGTAATCAGCTTCGGTTGGACTAAGACAGCTTTAGAAGACTGTAATCAGCTTGAGTGGGATGAAGACAGCTTTAGAAGACTGTAATCAGCTTGATTGGGATGAAGACAGCTTTAGAAGAATGTAATAAGTTTCAGTTGGATAAATACAGCTTTAGAAGACTGTAATCAGCTTGAGTGGGATGAAGACAGCTTTAGAAGAATGTAATAAGTTTCAGTGGGATAAAGACAGCTTTGGAATAATGTAATCAGTTTCAGTGTGATGAAGACAGCTTTAGAATAATGTAATCAGGTTCAGTGGGATGAAGACAGCTTTAGAAGAATGTAATCAGTTTCATTGGGATGAAGACAGCTTTAGAAGAATGTAATCAGTTTCACTGTGATGAAGACAGCTTTAGAAGACTGTAATCAGCTTCAGTGGAATAAAGACAGCTTTAGAAGACTGTAATCAGCTTCGGTTGGACTAAGACAGCTTTAGAAGACTGTAATCAGCTTGAGTGGGATGAAGACAGCTTTAGAAGACTGTAATCAGCTTGATTGGGATGAAGACAGCTTTAGAAGAATGTAATAAGTTTCAGTTGGATAAAGACAGCTTTAGAAGACTGTAATCAGCTTGAGTGGGATGAAGACAGCTTTAGAAGAATGTAATAAGTTTCAGTGGGATAAAGACAGCTTTGGAATAATGTAATCTGTTTCAGTGTGATGAAGACAGCTTTAGAAGAAATAATCAGTTTCAGTGGGATGAAGACAGCTTTAGAAGACTGTAATCAGCTTCAGTGGGATGAAAACAGCTTTAAACGACTGATCAGCTTCAGTGGTATGAAGACAGGTTTAGAAGACTATAATCAGTTTCAGTTTTTAAAGACAGGTTTAGAAGACTGTTATCAGCTTCAGTGGGATGAAGACAGCTTTAGAAGAATGTAATCAGTTTCGGTTGGATGAAGACAGCTTTAGAAGACTGTAATCAGCTTCAGTGGGATGAAGACAGCTTTAGAAGACTGTAATCAGCTTCGGTTGGATAAAGACAGCTTTAGAAGAATGTAATCAGCTTCAGTTGGATGAAGTCAGCTTTAGAAGACTGTAATCAGCTGCGGTTCGATGAAGACAGCTTTAGATACTGTAATCACCGTCAGTGGGATGAAGACAGCTTTAGAAGACTGTAATCAGTTTCAGTGGGATGAAGACAGCTTTAGAAGACTGTAATCAGCTTCAGTGGGATGAAGACAGCTTTAGAAGACTGTAATCAGCTTCGGTTGGACTAAGACAGCTTTAGAAGACTGTAATCAGCTTGAGTGGGATGAAGACAGCTTTAGAAGACTGTAATCAGCTTGAGTGGGATGAAGACAGCTGTAGAAGAATGTAATAAGATTCAGTGTGATGAAGACAGCTTTTGAAGAATGTAATCAGTTTCAGTGGGATGAAGAAAGCTTTAGAAGAATGTAATCAGTTTCAGTGGGATGAAGACAGCTTTAGAAGACTTATCAGCTTCAGTTTGATAAAGACAGCTTTAGAAGACTGTAATCAGCTTCAATGGGATGAAGACAGCATTAGAAGACTGTAATCAGCTTCGGTTGGATGAAGACAGCTTTAGAAGACTGTACTCAGCTTCAGTGGGATGAAGACAGCTTTAGAAGACTGTAATCAGCTTCGGTTGGACTAAAGACAGCTTTAGAAGACTGTAATCAGCTTCGGTTGGACTAAGACAGCTTTAGAATACTGTAATCAGCTTGGAGTGGGATGAAGACAGCTTTAGAAGACTGTAATCAGCTTGAGTGTGATGAAGACAGCTTTAGAAGAAATAATCAGTTTCAGTGGGATGAAGACAGCTTTAAACGACTAATCAGCTTCAGTGGTATGAAGACAGGTTTAGAAGACTCTAAACAGCTTCAGTGGAATAAAGACAGCTTTAGGAGTCTGTAATCAGCTTCAGTGGGATGATGACAGCTTTAAAAGACTCTAAACAGCTTCAGTGGAATAAAGACAGCTTTAGGAGACTGTAATCAGCTTCAGTGGGATGAAAACAGCTTTAGATGACTGTAATCAGCATCAGTGGAATGAAGACAGCTTCAGAAGACTGTTATCAGCTTCAGTGGGATAAAGACAGCTTTAGAAGACAGCTTTATCCCACAGTATTCAGCTTCAGTGGGATGAAGACAGCTTTAGAAGACTGTAATCAGCTTCAGAAGGATTAAGACAGCTTTAGAAGACTGTAGTCAGCTTCAGTGCGATGAAGACAGCTTTAGAAGAATGTAATCAGCTTCAGTGGGATGAAGTCTGCTTTAGAAGACTGTAATCAGCTTCAGTGGGATGAAGACAGCTTTAGAAGAATGTAATCAGTTTCAGTGGGATGAAGACAGCTTTAGAAGAATGTAATCAGTTTCAGTGTGATGAAGACAGCTTTAGAATAATGTAATCAGTTTCAGTGGGATGAAGACAGCTTTAGAAGACTGTAATCAGCATCAGTGGGATGAAGACAGCTTTAGAAGACTGTAATCAGCTTCAGTGGAATAAAGACAGCTTTAGAAGACTGTAATCAGCTTCGGTTGGACTAAGACAGATTTAGAAGACTGTAATCAGCTTGAGTGGGATGAAGACAGCTTTAGAAGACTGTAATCAGCTTGATTGGGATGAAGACAGCTTTAGAAGAATGTAATAAGTTTCAGTTGGATGAAGACAGCTTTAGAAGACTGTAATCAGTTTCAGTGGGATGAAGACAGCTTTAAACGACTAATCAGCTTCAGTGGTATGAAGACAGCTTTAGAAGACTAATCAGCTTCGGTTGGACTAAGACAGCTTTAGAAGACTGTAATCAGCTTGAGTGGGATGAAGACAGCTTTAGAAGACTGTAATCAGCTTGAGTGGGATGAAGACAGCTGTAGAAGAATGTAATAAGATTCAGTGTGATGAAGACAGCTTTTGAAGAATGTAATCAGTTTCAGTGGGATGAAGAAAGCTTTAGAAGAATGTAATCAGTTTCAGTGGGATGAAGACAGCTTTAGAAGACTTATCAGCTTCAGTGTGATAAAGACAGCTTTAGAAGACTGTAATCAGCTTCAATGGGATGAAGACAGCATTAGAAGACTGTAATCAGCTTCGGTTGGATGAAGACAGCTTTAGAAGACTGTACTCAGCTTCAGTGGGATGAAGACAGCTTTAGAAGACTGTAATCAGCTTCGGTTGGACTAAAGACAGCTTTAGAAGACTGTAATCAGCTTCGGTTGGACTAAGACAGCTTTAGAATACTGTAATCAGCTTGAGTGGGATGAAGACAGCTTTAGAAGACTGTAATCAGCTTGAGTGTGATGAAGACAGCTTTAGAAGAAATAATCAGTTTCAGTGGGATGAAGACAGCTTTAAACGACTAATCAGCTTCAGTGGTATGAAGACAGGTTTAGAAGACTCTAAACAGCTTCAGTGGAATAAAGACAGCTTTAGGAGTCTGTAATCAGCTTCAGTGGGATGATGACAGCTTTAAAAGACTCTAAACAGCTTCAGTGGAATAAAGACAGCTTTAGGAGACTGTAATCAGCTTCAGTGGGATGAAAACAGCTTTAGATGACTGTAATCAGCATCAGTGGAATGAAGACAGCTTCAGAAGACTGTTATCAGCTTCAGTGGGATAAAGACAGCTTTAGAAGACAGCTTTATCCCACAGTATTCAGCTTCAGTGGGATGAAGACAGCTTTAGAAGACTGTAATCAGCTTCAGAAGGATTAAGACAGCTTTAGAAGACTGTAGTCAGCTTCAGTGCGATGAAGACAGCTTTAGAAGAATGTAATCAGCTTCAGTGGGATGAAGTCTGCTTTAGAAGACTGTAATCAGCTTCAGTGGGATGAAGACAGCTTTAGAAGAATGTAATCAGTTTCAGTGGGATGAAGACAGCTTTAGAAGAATGTAATCAGTTTCAGTGTGATGAAGACAGCTTTAGAATAATGTACTCAGTTTCAGTGGGATGAAGACAGCTTTAGAAGACTGTAATCAGCATCAGTGGGATGAAGACAGCTTTAGAAGACTGTAATCAGCTTCAGTGGAATAAAGACAGCTTTAGAAGACTGTAATCAGCTTCGGTTGGACTAAGACAGATTTAGAAGACTGTAATCAGCTTGAGTGGGATGAAGACAGCTTTAGAAGACTGTAATCAGCTTGATTGGGATGAAGACAGCTTTAGAAGAATGTAATAAGTTTCAGTTGGATGAAGACAGCTTTAGAAGACTGTAATCAGTTTCAGTGGGATGAAGACAGCTTTAAACGACTAATCAGCTTCAGTGGTATGAAGACAGCTTTAGAAGACTAATCAGCTTCGGTTGGACTAAGACAGCTTTAGAAGACTGTAATCAGCTTGAGTGGGATGAAGACAGCTTTAGAAGACTGTAATCAGCTTGAGTGGGATGAAGACAGCTGTAGAAGAATGTAATAAGATTCAGTGTGATGAAGACAGCTTTTGAAGAATGTAATCAGTTTCAGTGGGATGAAGAAAGCTTTAGAAGAATGTAATCAGTTTCAGTGGGATGAAGACAGCTTTAGAAGACTTATCAGCTTCAGTGTGATAAAGACAGCTTTAGAAGACTGTAATCAGCTTCAATGGGATGAAGACAGCATTAGAAGACTGTAATCAGCTTCGGTTGGATGAAGACAGCTTTAGAAGACTGTACTCAGCTTCAGTGGGATGAAGACAGCTTTAGAAGACTGTAATCAGCTTCGGTTGGACTAAAGACAGCTTTAGAAGACTGTAATCAGCTTCGGTTGGACTAAGACAGCTTTAGAATACTGTAATCAGCTTGAGTGGGATGAAGACAGCTTTAGAAGACTGTAATCAGCGAGTGTGATGAAGACAGCTTTAGAAGAAATAATCAGTTTCAGTGGGATGAAGACAGCTTTAAACGACTAATCAGCTTCAGTGGTATGAAGACAGGTTTAGAAGACTCTAAACAGCTTCAGTGGAATAAAGACAGCTTTAGGAGTCTGTAATCAGCTTCAGTGGGATGATGACAGCTTTAAAAGACTCTAAACAGCTTCAGTGGAATAAAGACAGCTTTAGGAGACTGTAATCAGCTTCAGTGGGATGAAAACAGCTTTAGATGACTGTAATCAGCATCAGTGGAATGAAGACAGCTTCAGAAGACTGTTATCAGCTTCAGTGGGATAAAGACAGCTTTAGAAGACAGCTTTATCCCACAGTATTCAGCTTCAGTGGGATGAAGACAGCTTTAGAAGACTGTAATCAGCTTCAGAAGGATTAAGACAGCTTTAGAAGACTGTAGTCAGCTTCAGTGCGATGAAGACAGCTTTAGAAGAATGTAATCAGCTTCAGTGGGATGAAGTCTGCTTTAGAAGACTGTAATCAGCTTCAGTGGGATGAAGACAGCTTTAGAAGAATGTAATCAGTTTCAGTGGGATGAAGACAGCTTTAGAAGAATGTAATCAGTTTCAGTGTGATGAAGACAGCTTTAGAATAATGTACTCAGTTTCAGTGGGATGAAGACAGCTTTAGAAGACTGTAATCAGCATCAGTGGGATGAAGACAGCTTTAGAAGACTGTAATCAGCTTCAGTGGAATAAAGACAGCTTTAGAAGACTGTAATCAGCTTCGGTTGGACTAAGACAGATTTAGAAGACTGTAATCAGCTTGAGTGGGATGAAGACAGCTTTAGAAGACTGTAATCAGCTTGATTGGGATGAAGACAGCTTTAGAAGAATGTAATAAGTTTCAGTTGGATGAAGACAGCTTTAGAAGACTGTAATCAGTTTCAGTGGGATGAAGACAGCTTTAAACGACTAATCAGCTTCAGTGGTATGAAGACAGGTTTAGAAGACTCTAAACAGCTTCAGTGGAATAAAGACAGCTTTAGGAGTCTGTAATCAGCTTCAGTGGGATGATGACAGCTTTAAAAGACTCTAAACAGCTTCAGTGGAATAAAGACAGCTTTAGGAGACTGTAATCAGCTTCAGTGGGATGAAAACAGCTTTAGATGACTGTAATCAGCATCAGTGGGATGAAGACAGCTTCAGAAGACTGTTATCAGCTTCAGTGGGATAAAGACAGCTTTAGAAGACAGCTTTATCCCACAGTATTCAGCTTCAGTGGGATGAAGACAGCTTTAGAAGACTGTAATCAGCTTCAGAAGGATTAAGACAGCTTTAGAAGACTGTAATCAGCTTCAGTGCGATGAAGACAGCATTAGAAGACTGTAATCAGCTTCGGTTGGATAAAGACAGCTTTAGAAGAATGTAATCAGCTTCGGTTGGATGAAGACAGCTTTAGAAGACTGTACTCAGCTTCAGTTGGATGAAGACAGCTTTAGAAGACTGTAATCAGCTTCGGTTGGACTAAAGACAGCTTTAGAAGACTGTAATCAGCTTCGGTTGGACTAAGACAGCTTTAGAACACTGTAATCAGCTTGAGTGTGATGAAGACAGCTTTAGAAGACTGTAATCAGCTTGAGTGTGATGAAGACAGCTTTTGAAGAAATAATCAGTTTCAGTGGGATGAAGACAGCTTTAAATGACTAATCAGCTTCAGTGGTATGAAGACAGGTTTAGAAGACTGTAATCAGCTTCAGTTTGATAAAGACAGCTTTAGAAGACTGTTATCAGCTTCAGTGGGATGAAGACAGCTTTAGAAGAATGTAATCAGCTTCAGTTGGATGAAGACAGCTTTAGAAGACTGTAATCAGCTTCAGTGGGATGAAGACAGCTTTAGAAGACTGTAATCAGCTTCAGTTGGATGAAGACAGCTTTAGAAGACTGTAATCAGCTTCAATGGGATGAAGACAGCTTTAGAAGAATGTAATCAGCTTCAGTGGGATGATGACAGCTTTAAAATACTCTAAACAGCTTCAGTGGAATAAAGACAGCTTTAGGAGTCTGTTATCAGCTTCAGTGGGATGATGACAGCTTTAAAAGACTCTAAACAGCTTCAGTGGAATAAAGACAGCTTTAGGAGACTGTAATCAGCTTCAGTGGGATGAAAACAGCTTTAGATGACTGTAATCAGCTTCGGTTGGACTAAGACAGCTTTAGAACACTGTAATCAGCTTGAGTGGGATGAAGACAGCTTTAGAAGACTGTAATCAGCTTGAGTGTGATGAAGACAGCTTTTGAAGAAATAATCAGTTTCAGTGGGATGAAGACAGCTTTAAATGACTAATCAGCTTCAGTGGTATGAAGACAGCTTTAGAAGACTGTAATCAGCTTCAGTTTGATAAAGACAGCTTTAGAAGACTGTTATCAGCTTCAGTGGGATGAAGACAGCTTTAGAAGAATGTAATCAGTTTCGGTTGGATGAAGACAGCTTTAGAAGACTGTAATCAGCTTCAGTGGGATGAAGACAGCTTTAGAAGACTGTAATCAGCTTCAGTTGGATGAAGACAGCTTTAGAAGACTGTAATCAGCTTCAATGGGATGAAGACAGCTTTAGAAGAATGTAATCAGCTTCAGTGTGATGATGACAGCTTTAAAGACTCTAAACAGCTTCAGTGGAATAAAGACAGCTTTAGGAGTCTGTTATCAGCTTCAGTGGGATGATGACAGCTTTAAAAGACTCAAACAGCTTCAGTGGAATAAAGACAGCTTTAGGAGACTGTAATCAGCTTCAGTGGGATGAAAACAGCTTTAGATGACTGTAATCAGCATCAGTGGGATGAAGACAGCTTCAGAAGACTGTTATCAGCTTCAGTGGGATAAAGACAGCTTTAGAAGACAGCTTTATCCCACAGTATTCAGCTTCAGTGGGATGAAGACAGCTTTAGAAGACTGTAATCAGCTTCAGAAGGATTAAGACAGCTTTAGAAGACTGTAATCAGCTTCAGTGCGATGAAGACAGCTTTAGAAGAATGTAATCAGCTTCAGTGGGATGAAGTCTGCTTTAGAAGACTGTAATCAGCTGCGGTTCGATGAAGACAGCTTTAGATACTGTAATCACCTTCAGTGGGATGAAGACAGCTTTAGAAGACTGTAATCAGCTTCAGTGGGATGAAAACAGCTTTAGAAAAATGTAATCAGTTTCAGTGTGATGAAGACAGCTTTAGAAGAAGGTAATCAGTTTTAGTTGGATGAAGAAAGTTTTAGAAGAATGTATTCAGTTTCAGTGGGTTAAGACAGCTTTAGAAGACTGTAATCAGCTTCAGTGGGATGAAGACAGCTTTAGAAGAATGTAATCAGTTTCAGTGTGATGAAGACAGCTTTAGAAGAAGGTAATCAGCTTTAGTGGGTTGAAGGAAGCTTTAGAAGAATGTAATCAGTTTCAGTGGGATGAAGACAGCTTTAGAAGACAGTAATCAGCTTCAGTTGGATGAAGACAGCTTTAGAAGACTGTAATCAGCTTCAATGGGATGAAGACAGCTTTAGAAGAATGTAATCAGCTTCAGTGTGATGATGACAGCTTTAAAAGACTCTAAACAGCTTCAGTGGAATAAAGACAGCTTTAGGAGTCTGTTATCAGCTTCAGTGGGATGATGACAGCTTTAAAAGACTCTAAACAGCTTCAGTGGAATAAAGACAGCTTTAGGAGACTGTAATCAGCTTCAGTGGGATGAAAACAGCTTTAGATGACTGTAATCAGCATCAGTGGGATGAAGACAGCTTCAGAAGACTGTTATCAGCTTCAGTGGGATAAAGACAGCTTTAGAAGACAGCTTTATCCCACAGTATTCAGCTTCAGTGGGATGAAGACAGCTTTAGAAGACTGTAATCAGCTTCAGAAGGATTAAGACAGCTTTAGAAGACTGTAATCAGCTTCAGTGCGATGAAGACAGCTTTAGAAGAATGTAATCAGCTTCAGTGGGATGAAGTCTGCTTTAGAAGACTGTAATCAGCTGCGGTTCGATGAAGACAGCTTTAGATACTGTAATCACCTTCAGTGGGATGAAGACAGCTTTAGAAGACTGTAATCAGCTTCAGTGGGATGAAAACAGCTTTAGAAAAATGTAATCAGTTTCAGTGTGATGAAGACAGCTTTAGAAGAAGGTAATCAGTTTTAGTTGGATGAAGAAAGTTTTAGAAGAATGTATTCAGTTTCAGTGGGTTAAGACAGCTTTAGAAGACTGTAATCAGCTTCAGTGGGATGAAGACAGCTTTAGAAGAATGTAATCAGTTTCAGTGTGATGAAGACAGCTTTAGAAGAAGGTAATCAGCTTTAGTTGGTTGAAGGAAGCTTTAGAAGAATGTAATCAGTTTCAGTGGGATGAAGACAGCTTTAGAAGACAGTAATCAGCTTCAGTTTGATAAAGACAGATTTAGAAGACTGTAATCAGCTTCAATGGGATGAAGACAGCATTAGAAGACTGTAATCAGCTTCGGTTGGATGAAGACAGCTTTAGAAGACTACTCAGCTTCAGTGGGATAAAGACAGCTTACAAAGACTGTAATCAGCTTCAGTGGAATAAAGACAGCTTTAGAAGACTGTAATCAGCTTCGGTTGGACTAAGACAGCTTTAGAGACTGTAATCAGCTTGAGTGGGATGAAGACAGCTTTAGAAGACTGTAATCAGCTTGAGTGGGATGAAGACAGCTTTAGAAGAATGTAATAAGTTTCAGTTGGATAAAGACAGCTTTAGAAGACAGTAATCAGCTTGAGTGGGAGGAAGACAGCTTGAGAAGAATGTAATAAGTTTCAGTGGGATGAAGACAGCTTTAGAAGACTTATCAGCTTCAGTTTGATAAAGACAGCTTTAGAAGACTGTAATCAGCTTCAATGGGATGAAGACAGCATTAGAAGACTGTAATCAGCTTCGGTTGGATGAAGACAGCTTTAGAAGAATGTACTCAGCTTCAGTGGGATGAAGACAGCTTTAGAAGACTGTAATCAGCTTCGGTTGGACTAAGACAGCTTTAGAATACTGTAATCAGCTTGAGTGGGATGAAGACAGCTTTAGAAGACTGTAATCAGCTTGAGTGTGATGAAGACAGCTTTAGAAGAAATAATCAGTTTCAGTGGGATGAAGACAGCTTTAAACGACTAATCAGCTTCAGTGGTATGAAGACAGGTTTAGAAGACTCTAAACAGCTTCAGTGGAATAAAGACAGCTTTAGGAGTCTGTAATCAGCTTCAGTGGGATGATGACAGCTTTAAAAGACTCTAAACAGCTTCAGTGGAATAAAGACAGCTTTAGGAGACTGTAATCAGCTTCAGTGGGATGAAAACAGCTTCAGAAGACTGTTATCAGCTTCAGTGCGATAAAGACAGCTTTAGAAGACAGCTTTATCCCACAGTATTCAGCTTCAGTGGGATGAAGACAGCTTTAGAAGACTGTAATCAGCTTCAGAAGGATTAAGACAGCTTTAGAAGACTGTAGTCAGCTTCAGTGCGATGAAGACAGCTTTAGAAGAATGTAATCAGCTTCAGTGGGATGAAGTCTGCTTTAGAAGACTGTAATCAGCTTCAGTGGGATGAAGACAGCTTTAGAAGAATGTAATCAGTTTCAGAGGGATGAAGACAGCTTTAGAAGAATGTAATCAGTTTCAGTGTGATGAAGACAGCTTTAGAATAATGTAATCAGTTTCAGTGGGATGAAGACAGCTTTAGAAGACTGTAATCAGCATCAGTGGGATGAAGACAGCTTTAGAAGACTGTAATCAGCTTCAGTGGAATAAAGACAGCTTTAGAAGACTGTAATCAGCTTCGGTTGGACTAAGACAGATTTAGAAGACTGTAATCAGCTTGAGTAGGATGAAGACAGCTTTAGAAGACTGTAATCAGCTTGATTGGGATGAAGACAGCTTTAGAAGAATGTAATAAGTTTCAGTTGGATGAAGACAGCTTTAGAAGACTGTAATCAGTTTCAGTGGGATGAAGACAGCTTTAAACGACTAATCAGCTTCAGTGGTATGAAGACAGGTTTAGAAGACTCTAAACAGCTTCAGTGGAATAAAGACAGCTTTAGGAGTCTGTAATCAGCTTCAGTGGGATGATGACAGCTTTAAAAGACTCTAAACAGCTTCAGTGGAATAAAGACAGCTTTAGGAGACTGTAATCAGCTTCAGTGGGATGTAAACAGCTTTAGATGACTGTAATCAGCATCAGTGGGATGAAGACAGCTTCAGAAGACTGTTATCAGCTTCAGTGGGATAAAGACAGCTTTAGAAGACAGCTTTATCCCACAGTATTCAGCTTCAGTGGGATGAAGACAGCTTTAGAAGACTGTAATCAGCTTCAGAAGGGATTAAGACAGCTTTAGAAGACTGTAATCAGCTTCAGTGCAATGAAGACAGCTTTAGAAGACTGTAATCAGCTTCGGTTGGATAAAGACAGCTTTAGAAGAATGTAATCAGCTTCGGTTGGATGAAGACAGCTTTAGAAGACTGTACTCAGCTTCAGTGGGATGAAGACAGCTTTAGAAGACTGTAATCAGCTTCGGTTGGACTAAAGACAGCTTTAGAAGACTGTAATCAGCTTCGGTTGGACTAAGACAGCTTTAGAACACTGTAATCAGCTTGAGTGGGATGAAGACAGCTTTAGAAGACTGTAATCAGCTTGAGTGTGATGAAGACAGCTTTTGAAGAAATAATCAGTTTCAGTGGGATGAAGACAGCTTTAAATGACTAATCAGCTTCAGTGGTATGAAGACAGGTTTAGGAGAATGTAATCAGTTTCAGTTTGATAAAGACAGCTTTCGAAGACTGTTATCAGCTTCAGTGGGATGAAGACAGCTTTAGAAGAATGTAATCAGTTTCGGTTGGATGAAGACAGCTTTAGAAGACTGTAATCAGCTTCAGTGGGATGAAGACAGCTTTAGAAGACTGTAATCAGCTTCAGTTGGATGAAGACAGCTTTAGAAGACTGTAATCAGCTTCAATGGGATGAAGACAGCTTTAGAAGAATGTAATCAGCTTCAGTGTGATGATGACAGCTTTAAAAGACTCTAAACAGCTTCAGTGGAATAAAGACAGCTTTAGGAGTCTGTTATCAGCTTCAGTGGGATGATGACAGCTTTAAAAGACTCTAAACAGCTTCAGTGGAATAAAGACAGCTTTAGGAGACTGTAATCAGCTTCAGTGGGATGAAAACAGCTTTAGATGACTGTAATCAGCATCAGTGGGATGAAGACAGCTTCAGAAGACTGTTATCAGCTTCAGTGGGATAAAGACAGCTTTAGAAGACAGCTTTATCCCACGGTATTCAGCTTCAGTGGGATGAAGACAGCTTTAGAAGACTGTAATCAGCTTCAGAAGGATTAAGACAGCTTTAGAAGACTGTAATCAGCTTCAGTGGGATGAAGTCTGCTTTGAAGACTGTAATCAGCTGCGGTTCGATGAAGACAGCTTTAGAATACTGTAATCAGCTTCAGTGGGATCAAAATAGCTTTAGAAAAATGTAATCAGTTTCAGTGTGATGAAGACAGCTTTAGAACACTGTAATCAGCTTCAGAAGGATTAAGACAGCTTTAGGAGTCTGTAATCAGCTTCAGTGGGATGATGACAGCTTTAAAAGACTCTAAACAGCTTCAGTGGAATAAAGACAGCTTTAGGAGACTGTAATCAGCTTCAGTGGGATGAAAACAGCTTTAGATGACTGTAATCAGCATCAGTGGGATGAAGACAGCTCGAAGACTGTTATCAGCTTCAGTGGGATAAAGACAGCTTTAGAAGACAGCTTTATCCCACAGTATTCAGCTTCAGTGGGATGAAGACAGCTTTAGAAGACTGTAATCAGCTTCAGAAGGATTAAGACAGCTTTAGAAGACTGTAATCAGCTTCAGTGCGATGAAGACAGCTTTAGAAGACTGTAATCACTCGGTTGGATAAAGACAGCTTTAGAAGACTGTACTCAGCTTCAGTGGGATGAAGACAGCTTTAGAAGACTGTAATCAGCTTCGGTTGGACTAAAGACAGCTTTAGAAGACTGTAATCAGCTTCGGTTGGACTAAGACAGCTTTAGAACACTGTAATCAGCTGAGTGGGATGAAGACAGCTTTAGAAGACTGTAATCAGCTTGAGTGTGATGAAGACAGCTTTGAAGAAATAATCAGTTTCAGTGGGATGAAGACAGCTTTAAATGACTAATCAGCTTCAGTGGTATGAAGACAGGTTTAGGAGAATGTAATCAGTTTCAGTTTGATAAAGACAGCTTTCGAAGACTGTTATCAGCTTCAGTGGGATGAAGACAGCTTTAGAAGAATGTAATCAGTTTCGGTTGGATGAAGACAGCTTTAGAAGACTGTAATCAGCTTCAGTGGGATGAAGACAGCTTTAGAAGACTGTAATCAGCTTCAGTTGGATGAAGACAGCTTTAGAAGACTGTAATCAGCTTCAATGGGATGAAGACAGCTTTAGAAGAATGTAATCAGCTTCAGTGTGATGATGACAGCTTTAAAAGACTCTAAACAGCTTCAGTGGAATAAAGACAGCTTTAGGAGTCTGTTATCAGCTTCAGTGGGATGATGACAGCTTTAAAAGACTCTAAACAGCTTCAGTGGAATAAAGACAGCTTTAGGAGACTGTAATCAGCTTCAGTGGGATGAAAACAGCTTTAGATGACTGTAATCAGCATCAGTGGGATGAAGACAGCTTCAGAAGACTGTTATCAGCTTCAGTGGGATAAAGACAGCTTTAGAAGACAGCTTTATCCCACAGTATTCAGCTTCAGTGGGATGAAGACAGCTTTAGAAGACTGTAATCAGCTTCAGAAGGATTAAGACAGCTTTAGAAGACTGTAATCAGCTTCAGTGGGATGAAGTCTGCTTTAGAAGACTGTAATCAGCTGCGGTTCGATGAAGACAGCTTTAGATACTGTAATCACCTTCAGTGGGATGAAGACAGCTTTAGAAGACTGTAATCAGCTTCATTGGGATCAAAATAGCTTTAGAAAAATGTAATCAGTTTCAGTGTGATGAAGACAGCTTTAGAACACTGTAATCAGCTTCAGAAGGATTAAGACAGCTTTAGGAGTCTGTAATCAGCTTCAGTGGGATGATGACAGCTTTAAAGACTCTAAACAGCTTCAGTGGAATAAAGACAGCTTTAGGAGACTGTAATCAGCTTCAGTGGGATGAAAACAGCTTTAGATGACTGTAATCAGCATCAGTGGGATGAAGACAGCTTCAGAAGACTGTTATCAGCTTCAGTGGGATAAAGACAGCTTTAGAAGACAGCTTTATCCCACAGTATTCAGCTTCAGTGGGATGAAGACAGCTTTAGAAGACTGTAATCAGCTTCAGAAGGATTAAGACAGCTTTAGAAGACTGTAATCAGCTTCAGTGCGATGAAGACAGCTTTAGAAGACTGTAATCAACTCCGGTTGGATAAAGACAGCTTTAGAAGAATGTAATCAGCTTCGGTTGGATGAAGACAGCTTTAGAAGACTGTACTCAGCTTCAGTGGGATGAAGACAGCTTTAGAAGACTGTAATCAGCTTCGGTTGGACTAAAGACAGCTTTAGAAGACTGTAATCAGCTTCGGTTGGACTAAGACAGCTTTAGAACACTGTAATCAGCTTGAGTGGGATGAAGACAGCTTTAGAAGACTGTAATCAGCTTGAGTGTGATGAAGACAGCTTTTGAAGAAATAATCAGTTTCAGTGGGATGAAGACAGCTTTAAATGACTAATCAGCTTCAGTGGTATGAAGACAGGTTTAGGAGAATGTAATCAGTTTCAGTTTGATAAAGACAGCTTTCGGAAGACTGTTATCAGCTTCAGTGGGATGAAGACAGCTTTAGAAGAATGTAATCAGTTTCGGTTGGATGAAGACAGCTTTAGAAGACTGTAATCAGCTTCCGTGGGATGAAGACAGCTTTAGAAGACTGTAATCAGCTTCAGTTGGATGAAGACAGCTTTAGAAGACTGTAATCAGCTTCAATGGGATGAAGACAGCTTTAGAAGAATGTAATCAGCTTCAGTGTGATGATGACAGCTTTAAAAGACTCTAAACAGCTTCAGTGGAATAAAGACAGCTTTAGGAGTCTGTTATCAGCTTCAGTGGGATGATGACAGCTTTAAAAGACTCTAAACAGCTTCAGTGGAATAAAGACAGCTTTAGGAGACTGTAATCAGCTTGGTGGGATGAAAACAGCTTTAGATGACTGTAATCAGCATCAGTGGGATGAAGACAGCTTCAGAAGACTGTTATCAGCTTCAGTGGGATAAAGACAGCTTTAGAAGACAGCTTTATCCCACAGTATTCAGCTTCAGTGGGATGAGACAGCTTTAGAAGACTGTAATCAGCTTCGGAAGGATTAAGACAGCTTTAGGAAGACTGTAATCAGCTTCAGTGGGATGAAGTCTGCTTTAGAAGACTGTAATCAGCTGCGGTTCGATGAAGACAGCTTTAGATACTGTAATCACCTTCAGTGGGATGAAGACAGCTTTAGAAGACTGTAATCAGCTTCAGTGGGATCAAAATAGCTTTAGAAAAATGTAATCAGTTTCAGTGTGATGAAGACAGCTATAGAACACTGTAATCCGCTCAGAAGGATTAAGACAGCTTTAGGAGTCTGTAATCAGCTTCAGTGGGATGATGACAGCTTTAAAAGACCTAAACAAGCTTCAGTGGAATAAAGACAGCTTTAGGAGACTGTAATCAGCTTCAGTGGGATGAAAACAGCTTTAGATGACTGTAATCAGCATCAGTGGGATGAAGACAGCTTCAGAAGACTGTTATCAGCTTCAGTGGGATAAAGACAGCTTTAGAAGACAGCTTTATCCACAGTATTCAGCTTCAGTGGGATGAAGACAGCTTTAGAAGACTGTAATCAGCTTCAGAAGGATTAAGACAGCTTTAGAAGACTGTAATCAGCTTCAGTGCGATGAAGACAGCTTTAGAAGACTGTAATCAGCTTCGGTTGGATAAAGACAGCTTTAGAAGAATGTAATCAGCCGGTTGGATGAAGACAGCTTTAGAAGACTGTACTCAGCTTCAGTGGGATGAAGACAGCTTTAGAAGACTGTAATCAGCTCGGTTGGACTAAAGACAGCTTTGAAGACTGTAATCAGCTTCGTTGGACTAAGACAGCTTTAGAACACTGTAATCAGCTAGTGGGATGAAGACAGCTTTAGAAGACTGTAATCAGCTTGAGTGTGATGAAGACAGCTTTTGAAGAAATAATCAGTTTCAGTGGGATGAAGACAGCTTTAAATGACTAATCAGCTTCGGTGGTATGAAGACAGGTTTAGGAGAATGTAATCAGTTTCAGTTTGATAAAGACAGCTTTCGAAGACTGTTATCAGCTTCGTGGGATGAAGACAGCTTTAGAAGAATGTAATCAGTTTCGGTTGGATGAAGACAGCTTTAGAAGACTGTAATCAGCTTCAGTGGGATGAAGACAGCTTTAGAAGACTGTAATCAGCTTCAGTTGGATGAAGACAGCTTTAGAAGACTGTAATCAGCTTCAATGGGATGAAGACAGCTTTAGAAGAATGTAATCAGCTTCAGTGTGATGATGACAGCTTTAAAGACTCTAAACAGCTTAGTGGAATAAAGACAGCTTTAGGAGTCTGTTATCAGCTTCAGTGGGATGATGACAGCTTTAAAAAGATCTAAACAGCTTCAGTGGAATAAAGACAGCTTTAGGGACTGTAATCAGCTTCAGTGGGATGAAAACAGCTTTAGATGACTGTAATCAACATCAGTGGGATGAAGACAGCTTCAGAAGACTGTTATCAGCTTCAGTGGGATAAAGACAGCTTTAGAAGACAGCTTTATCCCACAGTATTCAACTTCAGTGGGATGAAGACAGCTTTAGAAGACTGTAATCAGCTTCAGAAGGATTAAGACAGCTTTAGAAGACTGTAATCAGCTTCAGTGGGATGAAGTCTGCTTTAGAAGACTGTAATCAGCTGCGGTTCGGTGAAGACAGCTTTAGATACTGTAATCACCTTCAGTGGGATGAAGACAGCTTTAGAAGACTGTAATCAGCTTCAGTGGGATCAAAATAGCTTTAGAAAAATGTAATCAGTTTCAGTGTGATGAAGACAGCTTTAGAACACTGTAATCAGCTTCAGAAGGATTAAGACAGCTTTAGGAGTCTGTAATCAGCTTCAGTGGGATGATGACAGCTTTAAAAGACTCTAAACAGCTTCAGTGGAATAAAGACAGCTTTGGAGACTGTAATCAGCTTCCGTGGGATGAAAACAGCTTTAGATGACTGTAATCAGCATCAGTGGGATGAAGACAGCTTCAGAAGACTGTTATCAACTTCAGTGGGATAAAGACAGCTTTAGAAGACAGCTTTATCCCACAGTATTCAGCTTCAGTGGGATGAAGACAGCTTTAGAAGACTGTAATCAGCTTGAAGGATTAAGACAGCTTTAGAAGACTGTAATCAGCTTCAGTGCGATGAAGACAGCTTTAGAAGACTGTAATCAGCTTCAGTTGGATAAAGACAGCTTTAGAAGAATGTAATCAGCTTCGGTTGGATGAAGACAGCTTTAGAAGACTGTACTCAGCTTCAGTGGGATGGACAGCTTTAGAAGACTGTAATCAGCTTCGGTTGGACTAAAGACAGCTTTGGAAGACTGTAATCAGCTTCGGTTGGACTAAGACTGCTTTAGAACACTGTAATCAGCGAGGTGGGATGAAGACAGCTTTAGAAGACTATAATCAACTTGAGTGTGATGAAGACAACTTTTGAAGAAATAATCAGTTTCGGTGGATGAAGACAGCTTTAAATGACTAATCAGCTTCCCAGTGGTATGAAGACAGGTTTAGGAGAATGTAATCAGTTTCAGTTTGATAAAGACAGCTTTCGAAGACTGTTATCAGCTCAGTGGGATGAAGACAGCTTTAGAAGAATGTAATCAGTTTCGGTTGGATGAAGACAGCTTTAGAAGACTGTAATCAGCTTCAGTGGGATGAAGACAGCTTTAGAAGACTGTAATCAGCTTCAGTTGGATGAAGACAGCTTTAGAAGACTGTAATCAGCTTCAATGGGATGAAGACAGCTTTAGAAGAATGTAATCAGCTTCAGTGTGATGATGACAGCTTTAAAAGACTCTAAACAGCTTCAGTGGAATAAAGACAGCTTTAGGAGTCTGTTATCAGCTTCAGTGGGATGATGACAGCTTTAAAAGACTTAAACAGCTTCAGTGGAATAAAGACAGCTTTAGGAGACTGTAATCAGCTTCAGTGGGATGAAAACAGCTTTAGATGACTGTTATCAGCTTCAGTGGGATAAAGACAGCTTCAGAAGACTGTTATCAGCTTCAGTGGGATAAAGACAGCTTTAGAAGACAGCTTTATCCCACAGTATTCAGCTTCAGTGGGATGAAGACAGCTTTAGAAGACTGTAATCAGCTTCAGAAGGATTAAGACAGCTTTAGAAGACTGTAATCAGCTTCAGTGGGATGAAGTCTGCTTTAGAAGACTGTAATCAGCTGCGGTTCGATGAAGACAGCTTTAGATACTGTAATCACCTTCAGTGGGATGAAGACAGCTTTAGAAGACTGTAATCAGCTTGTGGGATCAAAATAGCTTTAGAAAATGTAATCAGTTTCAGTGTGATGAAGACAGCTTTAGAACACTGTAATCAGCTTCAGAAGGATTAAGACAGCTTTAGGAGTCTGTAATCAGCTTCAGTGGGATGATGACAGCTTTAAAGACTCTAAACAGCTTCAGTGGAATAAAGACAGCTTTAGGAGACTGTAATCAGCTTCATGTGGGATGAAAACAGCTTTAGATGACTGTAATCAGCATCAGTGGGATGAAGACAGCCAGAAGACTGTTATCAGCTTCAGTGGGATAAAGACAGCTTTAGAAGACAGCTTTATCCCACAGTATTCAGCTTCAGTGGGATGAAGACAGCTTTAGAAGACTGTAATCAGCTTCAGAAGGATTAAGACAGCTTTAGAAGACTGTAATCAGCTTCAGTGCGATGAAGACAGCTTTAGAAGACTGTAATCAGCTCGGTTGGATAAAGACAGCTTTAGAAGAATGTAATCAGCGGTTGGATGAAGACAGCTTTAGAAGACTGTACTTCAGCTTCAGTGGGATGAAGACAGCTTTAGAAGACTGTAATCAGCTTCAGTTGGACTAAAGACAGCTTTAGAAGACTGTAATCAGCTTCGGTTGGACTAAGACAGCTTTAGAACACTGTAATCAGCTTGAGTGGGATGAAGACAGCTTTAGAAGACTGTAATCAGCTTGAGTGTGATGAAGACAGCTTTGAAGGAAATAATCAGTTTCAGTGGGATGAAGACAGCTTTAAATGTACTAATCAGCTTCAGTGGTATGAAGACAGGTTTAGGAGAATGTAATCAGTTTCAGTTTGATAAAGACAGCTTTCGAAGACTGTTATCAGCTTCAGTGGGATGAAGACAGCTTTAGAAGAATGTAATCAGTTTCGAGGTTGGATGAAGACAGCTTTAGAAGACTGTAATCAGCTTCAGTGGGATGAAGACAGCTTTAGAAGACTGTAATCAGCTTCAGTTGGATGAAGACAGCTTTAGAAGACTGTAATCAGGGCTTCAATGGGATGAAGACAGCTTTAGAAGAATGTAATCAGCTTCAGTGTGATGATGACAGCTTTAAAAGACTCTAAACAGCTTCAGTGGAATAAAGACAGCTTTAGGAGTCTGTTATCAGCTTCAGTGGGATGATGACAGCTAAAAAGACTCCCTAAACAGCTTCAGTGGAATAAAGACAACTTTAGGAGACTGTAATCAGCTTCAGTGGGATGAAAACAGCTTTAGATGACTGTAATCAGCATCAGTGGGATGAAGACAGCTTCAGAAGACTGTTATCAGCTTCAGTGGGATAAAGACAGCTTTAGAAGACAGCTTTATCCACAGTATTCAGCTTCAGTGGGATGAAGACAGCTTTTAGAAGACTGTAATCAGCTTCAGAAGGATTCAAGACAGCTTTAGAAGACTGTAATCAGCTTCAGTGGGATGAAGTCTGCTTTAGAAGACTGTAATCAGCTGCGGTTCGATGAAGACAGCTTTAGATACTGTAATCACCTTCAGTGGGATGAAGACAGCTTTAGAAGACTGTAATCAGCTTCAGTGGGATCAAAATAGCTTTAGAAAAATGTAATCAGTTTCAGTGTGATGAAGACAGCTTTAGAAGAAGGTAATCAGTTTTAGTTGGATGAAGAAAGTTTTAGAAGAATGTATTCAGTTTCAGTGGGTTAAGACAGCTTTAGAAGACTGTAATCAGCTTCAGTGGGGATGAAGACAGCTTTAGAAGAATGTAATCGAAGTTTCAGAGTGATGAAGACAGCTTTAGAAGAATGTAATCAGCTTTAGTGGGATGAAGGAAGCTTTAGAAGAATGTAATCAGTTTCAGTGGGATGAAGACAGCTTTAGAAGACTGTAATCAGCTTCAGTTTGATAAAGACAGATTTAGAAGACTGTAATCAGCTTCAATGGGATGAAGACAGCATTAGAAGACTGTAATCAGCTTCGGTTGGATGAAGACAGCTTTAGAAGACTGTACTCAGCTTCAGTGGGATAAAGACAGCTTACAAAGACTGTAATCAGCTTCAGTGGAATAAAGACAGCTTTAGAAGACTGTAATCAGCTTCGGTTGGACTAAGACAGCTTTAGAGGTACGTAATCAGCTTGAGTGGGATGAAGACAGCTTTAGAAGACCCGTAATCAGTTTCTTGGAGTGGGATGAAGACAGCTTTAGAAGAATGTAATAGAGTTTCAGTTGGATAAAGACAGCTTTAGAAGACAGTAATCAGCTTGAGTGGGAGGAAGACAGCTTGAGAAGAATGTAATAAGTTTCAGTTGATAAAGACAGCTTTGGAATAATGTAATCTGTTTCGAAGTGTGATGAAGACAGCTTTAGAAGAAATAATCAGTTTCAGGATGAAGACAGCTTTAGAAGACTGTTATCAGCTTCAGTGGGATGAAACAGCTTTAAACGACTGATCAGCTTCAGTGGTATGAAGACAGATTTAGAAGACTGTAATAAGCTTCAGTTTTTAAAGACAGGTTTAGAAGACTGTTATCAGCCAGTGGGATGAAGACGGCTTTAGAAGAATGTAATCAGTTTCGGTTGGATGAAGACAGCTTTAGAAGACTGTAATCGAGCTTCAGTGGGATGAAGACAGCTTTAGAAGACTGTAATCAGCTTCGGTTGGATAAAGACAGCTTTAGAAGAATGTAATCAGCTTCAGTTGGATGAAGTCAGCTTTAGTAGACTGTAATCAGCTGCGGTTCGATGAAGACAGCTTTAGATACTGTAATCACCTTCAGTGGGATGAAGACAGCTTTTAGAAGACTGTAATCAGTTTCAATGTGATGAAGACAGCTTTAGAAGAAGGTAATCAGTTTTAGTTGGATGAAGAAAGTTTTAGAAGAATGTAATCAAGTTCAGTGGGATGAAGACAGCTTTAGAAGACTGTAATCAGCTTCAGTGGGATGAAGACAGCTTTAGAAGACTGTAATCCAGCTTCGGTTGGACTAAGATAGCTTTAGAAGACTGTAATCAGCTTGAGTGGGATGAAGACAGCTTTAGAAGACTGTAATCAGCTTGAGTGTGGGATGAAGACAGCTGTAGAAGAATGTAATAAGATTCAGTGTGATGAAGACAGCTTTAGAAGAATGTAATCAGTTTCAGTGGGATGAAGAAAGCTTTAGAAGAATGTGTAATCGTTTCAGTGGGATAAAGACAGCTTTAGAAGACTTATCAGCTTCAGTTTGATAAAGACAGCTTTAGAAGACTGTAATCAGCTTCAATGGGATGTAGACAGCATTAGAAGACTGTAATCAGCTTCGGTTGGATGAAGACAGCTTTAGAAGACTGTACTCAGCTTCAGTGGGATGAAGACAGCTTTAGAAGACTGTAATCAGCTTCGGTTGGACTAAAGACAGCTTTAGAAGACTGTAATCAGCTTCAGTTGGACTAAGACAGCTTTAGAATACTGTAATCAGCTTCTTGGAGTGGGATGAAGACAGCTTTAGAAGACTGTAATCAGCTTGGAGTGTGATGGAGACAGCTTTAGAAGAAATAATCAGTTTCAGTGGGATGAAGACAGCTTTAAACGACTAATCAGCTTCAGTGGTATGAAGACAGGTTTAGAAGACTGTAATCAGCTTCAGTTTGATAAAGACAGCCTTTAGATGACTGTTATCAGCTTCAGTGGGATGAAGACAGCTTTAGAGAATGTAATCAGTTTCGGTTGGATGAAAACAGGTTTAGAAGACTGTAATCAGCTTCAGTGGGATGAAGACAGCTTTAGAAGAGATGTAATCAGTTTCAGTGGGATGAAGACAGCTTTAGAAGAATGTAATCAGTTTCAGTGTGATGAAGACAGCTTTAGAATAATGTAATCAGTTTCAGTGGGATGAAGACAGCTTTAGAATAATGTAATCAGCTAGTGGGACGAAGACAGCTTTGAAAATGTAATCAGTTTCAGTGGGATGAAGACGGCTTAGAAGAATGTAATCAGTTTCGATGTGATGAAGACAGCTTTAGAATAATGTAATCAGTTTCAGTGTGATGAAGACAGCTTTAGAATAAAAATGTAATCGGTTTCAGTTGAAGACAGCTTTGCGAAGACTGTAATCAGCTTCAGTTTGATAAAGACAGCTTTTAGAAAAATGTAATCCAGTTTCGGTTGGATGAAGACAGCTTTAGAAGATTGTAATCAACCGAGTGGGATGAAGACAGCTTTAGAAGAGTGTAATATTTTCAGTGGGATAAAGACAGCTTTGGAATAATGTAATCTGTTTCAGTGTGATGAAGACAGCTTTAGAATAACGTAATCAGTTTCAGTGGGATAAAGAAAGCTTTAAAAAGATGTAATCAGTTTCATTAAGGATGAAGACAGCTTTAGAAGAATGTAATCAGTTTCAGTGTGATGAAGACAGCTTTAGAAGACTGTAATCCAGCTTCAGTGGGATGAAGACAGCTGTGAAAGAATGTAATCAGTTTCAGTTGGATGAAGACAGCTTTAGAAGACTGTAAATCACAGCTTCAGTGTGATGAAGACAGCTTTTAGAAAGAATGTAATCAGTTTCAGTGGGATGAAGACAGCTTTACAGAAGTATGTAATCAGTTTCAGTGTGATGAAGACAGGTTTAAAAGAAAGAATCAGCTTCAGTGGGATGAAGACAGCTTTAGAAGAATGTAATCAGTTTCAGTGGGATGAAGACAGCTTTAGAAGACTGTAATCAGCTTCAGTTTGATAAAGACAGCTTTAGAAGACTGTAATCAACTTCAATGGGATGAAGACAGCATTATTAGAAGACTGTAATCAGCTTCGGTTGGATGAAGACAGCTTTAGAAGACATACTCAGCTTCAGTGGGATGAAGACAGCTTTAGAAGACCCCAATCAACTGAGTGGAATAAAGACAGCTTTGGGACAATAATCGCGGACCGGTTGGACTAAGACAGCTTTAGAAGA
>NW_025547408.1:0-11949 GCF_905237065.1 Salmo salar
GTTGAGAAGGGAAGTAGCCTACTGCAAACACTTTGAAAATGAAGAATGTTTGAAGGCAGAAGAAAATTACATCTGAGGTGAGCACAAGTTTCTTATTTTTTTTCCCCTTCAAAAGTAAAAAATTGGCACTTTACATTTTATGCAATAAAACTTTGTTAGGTATAAATTTTGCACTGAGTAGAGACAATAACGTGTTTTTTGATACTTTAGCTGCAGTCCTATGTTGAGCTAACCTTGAGATTTAGCCAACATTAGCACACATGTCAGTTTGGGGCAAGTTGTCTCAATGACCTTGGGGCAAGTCTTCACATGTGACAACTTGCCCCAGTATACATAGACACATAGAACATGCTCAAAAAACATTGTGATATTGTGTAATCAGTTCTGATAATAGTATTAAATGTTACTGTAAATTGATTATTATATATACGTATAGTTTAGAGCAGTAGACATATCCCTGGCAGGCTCTGGAGTGTGTGTGTGTGTGTGTGTGTGTGTGTGTGTGTGTGTGTGTCTACTAACACACTACATGCCTACTGTATGAGACAGTATATCCACAGTCACACACACTACTTCATACAGTGTCATGAATTTAGTGTGGTGTTATGAATTTCATTGTGGCAACAAGGATAGTAGACA
This sequence comes from Salmo salar, assembly GCF_905237065.1. Taxonomy (NCBI): domain Eukaryota; kingdom Metazoa; phylum Chordata; class Actinopteri; order Salmoniformes; family Salmonidae; genus Salmo; species Salmo salar. The sequence goes on from NW_025547408.1 coordinate 640, forward strand.
GGGGAGGTGGGGCGTAATAAGCTGTAATGAATATGTAATTGCAATGAGGAAATGTGTTTTTGAAGGAAAGAAGGGAAGGAAGGAAAGACAAAGGGGAAGGGAAGAAAGATGGTTAGAAATGATAAAATAAAGACAATGGCAGCACACCACCTGGCATAATGTTAAAGGCAGTGAGGCAGGTGACGTTGCAGAACAAATCAATCAGGAGTACAGCGAAGGATTTTGACATAAATTACCGTACTCCGACTCTCTATTGTCAAAAGGTTACCAGAGAAGAAGTTGAAAATCAGACAGCCAGACAACCCAACGCTGTCGCTGAGAAAGCCAGGGGCCACTAACCTTACCAGGGCAAGTAGCTTCAACAGAAAAGGCCAGCTCGGAGTGAAAGAGGAGAAGGAAACATTTTTAATGCTTTCTTTGACAATGTAGCAGAAGTGCTACAGAGATCAGTTTGGACCAGGGAGACATATGGAATGTCGATGAAACTGGGGTGACCACTGTACATAAATCTGACAAAGTGGTGGGCAGACGTGGATTCAAACAAGTAGGGTCACTGACCGCCGCTGAAAGGGGAACCCTCGTCACACTTGTCTATGCTGTCTCAGCCACCGGGAATAGTATACCTCCATATTTTATATTCCCCGTGTCAACTTCTGCAATAATTTCCTGATCAACCGGCCACCTGGCAGCAAAGGCGGAGCAAATCCCTCTGGGTGGATGAAAGATGTGCACATTGTTGATCTCATGAAACATTTCATTGAGCATACGAGTACTCAAACCACGAGTCTCATCTGTCCATTGATGGACTCAATTATGTCAAAGCAAATGGCATAATTATGCTGTCATTCCCACCCCATTGCTCTCATCAGCTTTAACGCTTAGACAGGTCTACAGGCCGCTAAAGAGGCACATCAAAACCACGTGTGATGCCTGAATGAGGAACAATACCGGGAAGACAATCGCCTATCTTCTGGCTGCAACCACATTGAACATTCAGGCTGGCTTTAGGGTGGCTGGGGTACAACCTTACAACAGGGATGTATTTCTGGAAACCGAGTTTGCGCCATCCTACGTTACATATCGCCTCATTCAGAACCCAACCCTACCAAGCCCCAGCACCAACCCCTGCCCTGCCAGGCCCCAGCAACATTCCATCCCTGCCAGGCCCCAGCACCAACCTGCCAGGCCCCAGCAACATTTCAGCCCTGCCAGGCCCCAGCACCAACCTGCCAGGCCCCAGCACACCATTCCAGCCCTGCCTAGCATGAGCTCAGACACAGGGAGGGAAGGGGGAGTCAAAATCTGGATAGAACAAGAAGGCAGCTAAAAAAGAAAAATCGTAAAAGAGTCATCAGATGAAGAGGAGTGCTCGTCTGTGGAGCCATTTTCTAACAGCCTTCCTAAGGAGACTTGGGTGAAGTGTGTGAGATGCAACAAATGGGCCCATGATGCTTGCACCTCAGGCCAGGCAATTTATGTGTGCCAGAACTGTGACTCTGAAAATGAGTCTGATTAATCAGATATGGATGTATGTTGTATAGGCTGTTACAAAAATGTGCATTAGTGTGTTTAAACACCACCTCTGGTTTGTTAACTTCCTTAAATGTTTAAAGTATTATCTGCAACATTACGTTCCATTCCGGTTCCAACAATTACCGTGGTCTTGACATTTAATTAATGTGTGCTCTGCCAGCATTATTGTTTTGATTGAAAGGCATGATTTGCCAGACTCTCTAGTAGAGGTTTCGACCAATTAATCGGAATGGCCGATTTAATTAGGGCCGATTTCAAGTTTTCATAACAATCGGTAATCGTATTTTTGGACACCGATTTGCCGCTATTTTTTGTATTTATTTAGAAAAAAATGACCAAACTTTTTTTTTTTTTTTTTTTACACCTTTATTTAACTAGGCAAGTCAGTTAAGAACACATTCTTATTTTCAATGACGGCCTAGGAACGGTGGGTTAACTGCCTTGTTCAGGCGAGGAACGACAGCTTTTTACCTTGTCAGCTTGGGGATTCAATCTTGCAACCTTACGGTTAACTAGTCCAATGGTCTAACCACCTGCTTTACATTGCACTCCACGAGGAGCCTGCCTGTTACGCAAATGCAGTAAGAAGCCAAGGTAAGTTGCTAGCTAGCATTAAACTTATCTTATAAAAACAATCAATCAATCAATCATAATCACTAGTTAACTACACATGGTTGATGATATTACTAGTTTATCGAGCCTGTCCTGCGTTGCATATAATCGATGCGGTGCGCATTCGCAAAAAAGGATTGTCATTGCGCCAACGTGTACCTAACCATAAACATCAATGTCTTTCTTAAAATCAATACACAAGTATATATTTTTAAACCTGCATATTTAGTTAATATTGCCTGTTAACATACATTTATTTTAACTAGGGAAAATGTGTCACCTCTTGCAACAGAGTCAGGGTATATGTAGCAGTTTGGGCTGCCTGGCTCGTTGCGAACTGTGTGAAGACTATTTCTTCCTAACAAAGACAGCCAACTTCGCCAAACGGTGGATGATTTAACAAAAAGCGCATTTGCGAAAAAAGCACAATCGTTGCCACGACTGTACCTAACCATAAACATCAATGCCTTTCTTAAAATCAATACACAGAAGTATATATTTTTAAACCTGCATATTTAGCTAAAAGAAATCCAGGTTAGCAGGCAATATAAACCAGGTGAAATTGTGTCACTTCTCTTGCGTTCATTGCACGCAGAGTCAGGGTATATGCAACAGTTTGGGCCGCCTGGCTCGTTGAGAACTAATTTGCCAGAATTTTACGTAATTATGACATAACATTGAAGGTTGTGCAATGTAACAGGAATATTTAGACTTAGGGATGCCACCCGTTAGATAACGGTTCCGTATTTCACTGAAAAAATAAACGTTCGGTTTTCGAGATGGTAGTTTCCGGATTAGCCCATATTAATGACCTAAGGCTCGTATTTCTGTGTGTTTATTATATTCTAATTAAGTCTATGATTTGATATTTGATAGAGCAGTCTGACTGAGCAGTGGTAGGCACCAGCAGGCTCGTAAGCATTCATTCAAACAGCACTTTTGTGTGTTTTGCCAGCAGCTCTTCGCAATGCTTCAAGCATTGCGCTGTTTATGACTTCAAGCCTATCAACTCCCAAGATTAGGCTGGTGTAACTGATGTGAAATGGCTAGCTAGTTAGCAGGGTGCGCGCTAATAGCGTTTCAAACGTCACTCGCTCTGAGACTTGGAGTAGTTGTTCCCCTTGCTCTGCATGGGTAACGCTGCTTCGAGGGTGGCTGTTGTCGATGTGTTCCTGGTTCGAGCCCAGGTAGGAGCGAGGAGAGGGACGGAAGCTATACTTTTACACTGGCAATACTAAAGTGCCTATAAGAACATTGAATAGTCAAAGGTATATGAAATACAAATCGTATAGAGAGAAATAGTCCTATAATAACTACAACCTAAAACTTCTTACCTGGGAATATTGAAGACTCATGTTAAAAGGAACCACCAACTTTCATATGTTCTCATGTTCTGAGCAAGGAATTGAAACGTTAGCTTTCTTACATGGCACATATTGCACTTTTACTTTCTTCTCCAACACTTTGTTTTTGCATTATTTAAACCAAATTGAACATGTTTCATTATTTATTTGAGGCTAAATTGATTTTATTGATGTATTATATTAAGTTAAAATAAGTGTTCATTCAGTATTGTTGTAATTGTCATTATTACAAATAAATATCCAAAAAAAAATTGTCCGATTAATCGGTAGCGGCTTTTTTTGGGCCTCCAATAATCGGTATTGGAGTTGAAAAATCATAATCGGTCGACCTCTACTCTCTAGGCATGATTGTTTTTATCTAGAGTTCTTTAATGAAGTTGAATTTTGTTTTGAATTTGAAATTTAAAATCAATATTCACAATTAATTAGTTGTGTTCTTATTTGTTGATAATCCAATGTGACAATTTACCCGAAGTAGTGTGACAATTTAACCGCTGATGGGGCAAATTGTCACAAGTGCACACTCTCTATTTAACGGTCTACAACTCCGTACTAAAATAAGATATTAAGATGTAATGAATACAAAATATGTGCCCAAGACTTCCGTCTTTGATTTCGTAGGAGATTTATACCATTGTGATGTATTGTGCCCAGTAAATGTTAGACAGCATGAAAAGTGTGACGACATACCTCGCTCTCCCCTATAGGCTATATTACATAGACGTGTAGGCCTACACCTACATGTACAACATTTTAAATGCGTTATTCTAATCATCCACTTCTTCACATGTGCGTGGACCAGCAGTGAACTGTGTTTTCCTTAACAAAAATGCTTGAAGCGAGCGGTACTTGAACCCGCGGTTAATGAACACTGTCGTTCACGAGTCAGCCGCTTTAGCGGTGTTTGTCACTTGAAACGCAATGGTCGTTACTGTACATGACAGCTATTTGACAAGTCCATGAGGCCCTTCTACTTTTTTGTAACGATGTACGATCAACTTAAATGTTGTATAGGCCTTTATCGTTTCTCCGTAAAAGCACTTGATATATGTGAAACGGATCAACAAAAAGTAAAAGTAAGGATACTTTAATAGAAAATTATTCAAGTTAAAGTTACCCAGTAAAATACTTTTAGACTTTTACTCTTGTATTTAGTTTTAAATGTACGTAAGTACAGGGGTGGAAAAAGTATTCAACTGTCATACTTGAGTAAAAGTAGATGCTATAGATCAAATTCCTTATATTATGCAAAGCAGACAGCACCATTTTTTTGTTTTAAAATTTACGAACAGCCAGGGGCACACTCCAACACTCTGACATCATTTACAAACTCAGTATTTGCGTTAAGTGAGTCCACCAGATCAGAGGCAGTAGGGATGACAACATATTATATCGATAGGTGCGTGAATTGGACCATATTGCTTTCCTGTTTAAGCAATCAAAATGTAACCAGTACTTTTGGGTGTCAGGGAAAATGTATCGGAATAAAAACTACATTATTTTCATAAGGAATGTAGTGGAGTAAAAGTTGTCAAAAATATAAATGGTAAAGTACAGATACTCCCAAAAAGTACTTAAGTAGTACTTCAAAGTATTTTTCCAGTGGTATAAAGTAACTATGGCATTCTATTTTTAGCTGATATGGGGGAGTGAATACATTCAAGGAGCATATTACACTGGGATAATGTTGTAGGTTACGCTGGCAAGTAAATAATATTTGCCAGGGGATATTATTTAATTATAAATTTGATTATTTCCCATGAGGGAGATGTGGGAAGCTAAAAGGCTAGCTTGCTTGCTGTTTTTAGTCCCGCTACAGTAGCAGCAAGCTGCTAGCGGAGTAGCCAACTGGCAGGTACAAAATGGGGTAATGTAAAGCAAACCTAAACTTTCATTACATGTAGCTGTGTCATCTAAAATATAGATCCCAGACAATATTAAAGAATGGGACGAGTAGACAAAGTGAATACAAGTCAGTGCTTGCGTCTGAAGAAGTTTGTAGGATTTTACATACAATATATGTTGACAGAATGAGACTGTTGCTGTACTTCCAGGTAATGCCCTTGCTTCCGGTACCACTGAAGGCCCCAGTATTCAGTCAGGCAGCTTGAAGAAGATGTGACACCAGCCAGGCCCATGTCACAGCATGCAGTGGCCTGATGGGGAGATAAATAAATGCATAATGTACCTTTCATCACCAAAGCCATGTTAGCATTCACTGCACATGTTGCTGAACAATTCAATCCTTTTGTTAGTGAGTAAATGTTTTTTGGGGGTATTGCCATCTACAATATTCTATTTTTATTGGAACATTTTACCAAATATAACTTGTGTTAAACACTACATGGGGAGGGTATGTCATGCAGTGGAGTTGAATTAGTCATATTTTGAGTTTCATGGTGTTAAAACGTCTAAATAACAACAATAACGGTAAACATGGAAATTGTTCTTGGTCACTGTTTACTACTTCTTCTTATGTGGTGTTTTAGGGAGGACTACACTGGAAACAGTGTATTGCCGCCCACTTCCTGGATTCAGGAAATAAAAAAGGTGACATCCAAAACGTAAAAGGGAAATAAACTAAAACTTTTAATCCACTCACAGTCAGTACTCATGCAGCTCTTCACCCATTACATCTTTCATTCCCAAGACGTGTCCAGCTGCAGATACGAGGATATCATAGAGATAGATAAAAGGACTCATCATGGATATAACCCGTTTTAGCACAGACATTTTCATTGAGGGCTTCCACCAATTTAAAGTAGTCAACAGGGTGGAGATTACTATGGGTTGTAGCCTCATTGGAACTGCCCATACTGTCTTAGACGCTGTAATGGCACAGATATAAAGATGAGTCCTCTATCTCTATGGATAATATCACTCTTTCTTGAGTTCTTATCCACTCCTGCAGTGCAGTTCATCACCATAGCAATAAATGCCCAAATAATATAATTTCTTTAAGACAAGGGTATCTGGATCCTGCACTTTGCAAACTGCACCCAAATCACTGGACTGTGGTGTCTCCATGGTAACCGAACCACTAGAAATTGTTGAACTTTTCTTGCTGCTTCAGCATAGGAGACACGCTGAACAGCTCTTATCCTAGTAATCTGTGCCTCCTTCACCCTTACAGGACATTCAGGGAACTCCTGTGCATGCTTCCCACCACAATTGCGACATTCAACGTCATCTTCCACAGTAAAATAATTACTCAAGTCATACTCAATGCAAACACAGGCTAACTCACATATCCCATCTTGACATGTGTAGGGAGCGACTCCTCATCAAAAAACAGTAACAGACGTACTATATCCTCTCTCCATTGAACATACGAGGCAATCGTCAAGCCCCAACTACACTACATGACCAAAAGTATGTGGACCCCTTGAGGTCAGGGCTCTGTGCAGGCCAGTCAAGTTCTTCCACAAATCAGTTCGTCAAATTTCTGCCCTGCTAGAGCTGCCCCGGTCAAACTGTAAGTGCTGTTGTGAAGTGGAAATGTCTAGGAGCAACAACGGCTCAGCCGCGAAGTGGTAGGCCACACAAGGTCACAGAATGGAAACGCTAAGTGCTGAAGCGACCATGGAAACCCATTTGATGGAGCTTCCGACAAACAGTTCTCTCGCTGGCATTGCTTCCAGAGGCAGTTTGGAACTCAGTAGTGAGTGTTGCAACCACAGACGATTTTTACGCGATATGCGCTTCAGCACTTAGCATTTCCGTTCTGTGACCTTGTGTGGCCTACCACTTCACGGCTGAGCCGTTGTTGCTCCTAGACATTTCCACTTCACAACAGCACTTACAGTTGACCGGGGCAGCTCTAGCAGGGCAGAAATTTGACGAACTGATTTGTTGGAAAGGTGGCATCCTATGACAGTGCTATGTTGACAGTCACTGAGCTCTTCAGTAATGCCATTCGACTGCCAATGTTTGTCTATGGAGATGGCATGGCTGTGTGCTTGATTTTATACAACTGTCAGCAATGGGTGTGGCTGAAATAGCTGAATCCACTAACTTTTGTATATATAGTGTACTCCCGCAATTTTCATCTTCTCAGCCCCAACTTCCACAGAGACTCCAGAAATAACGCCCTTGATTGGTGCCCTGTTCCAAAAAGGCAGTCATCTCTTTCTCCTTGATGCTAGTGAGGCACAACACGCACCCATTTTGTTCTGCCAACACACAAAATAATCAACAAAATTCCACAGATTGTTCCACCCTCACAGATTGTACAGTACCCAAATATATATATATTTTTTCTTCAAAATTTCGTCATATTCAATTGGTAGTTAGTCTTGTTCCATCGCTGCAACTCCCATACGGACTCGGGAGAGGCGACGTTCGAGCCATGCGTCCTCCGAAACACAATCCCGCCAAGCCACACTGCTTCTTGACACAATGCACGCTTAACCCGGAAGCCAGTCGCACCAATGTGTGGAGGAAACACCGTTCACCTGGCAACCGTGTGAGTGTGCATGCGCCTGGCCCGCCACAGGAGCGCGATGGGACAAGGACATCCCGGCCAGCCAAACCCTCCCCTAACCCAGGCGACGCTGGGACAATTGTTGCGTCGCCTCATGGGTCTCTCGGCCGGCTGCGACACAGCCCGGTATCGAACCAGGGTCTGTAGTAACGCAGCAAGCACTGCAGTGCCTTGGATCGCTGCGCCAATCGGCAGGCCAAACCCAACACGTTTTTCACCATCTTGGCAACATCAAACGGATCTCCCAGGTACATCTTCTTATCCTCAAACCGCACTCATACTAAAAACTGTGAAGTAGTTGCGCCATGAGCAGTAGGCTTACTAGATAGTGTTTCAACTGTGATGTTAGCTCTGTTTATCTGTCCTTTAGCGACTGTAGTCCATCCAGTATTCTCATCACCTTCACTCTCATCTTTGCTAACTCCATCAGATTCAGTATCCGTTTCTCTCTTCTCCTGTGGTATATTGGCGATTGCCCAATTTAACGTGTATCCCACCACCTACTGTGCGCGATGGAAACAGGATCCCGAAAAATAAACTAAATCAAACAACTTTTCTGTAAAAAAGGGCAGGTCTTCCGACGCCAGTACCCCTTGCAAGTCTTCAGATGTAAAATCCTTAAGTCCCAAAAATGTTTCTGCCGCAGCCACAATAATGTACAGTTTCTTAGACTTCTTTGAGTCTTGCACCGTACAGTTTATAACTGTGGCAATGTCTGCCACAAAATCCACCTTTTTAACACACAGGGTATATTTTGACTGGCAGCGAACATTTACTTCAGGCTGTGGTGCGGCGACTACCATACAGTGGCTTGCGAAAGTATTCACCCCCCTTGGCATTTTTCCTACCCAGGAATTAAAATGGATTTTGGGGGGATTTGTATTATTTGATTTACACAACACTTTGAAGATGCAAAATCTTTTTTATTGTGAAATAAATAAGACAAAAAAACTGAAAACTTGAGCGTGCAACTATTCACCCCCCCAAAGTCAATACTTTGTAGAGCCACCTTTTGCCGCAATTACAGTTGCAAGTCTCTTGGGGTATGTCTCTATAAGCTTCACACATCTAGCCATTGGGATTTTTGCCCATTCTTCAAGGTAAAACTGCTCCAGCTCCTTCAAGTTGGATGGGATCCGCTGGTGTACAGCAATCTTTAAGTCATACCACAGATTCTCAATTGGATTGAGGTCTGGGCTTTGACTAGGCCATTCCAAGACATTTAAATGTTTCCCCTTAAACCACTCGAGTGTTGCTTTAGCAGTATGCTTAGGGTCATTGTCCTGCTGGAAGGTGAACCTTCATCCCAGTCTCACATTTCTGGAAGACTGAAACAGGTTTCCCTCAAGAATTTCCCTGTATTTAGTGCCATCCATCATTCCTTCAATTCTGACCAGTTTCTCAGTCCCTGCCGATGGAAAAACATCCCCACAGCATGATGCTGCCACCACCATGCTTCACTGTGGGGATGGTGTTCTCGGGGTGATGAAAGGTGTTGGGTTTGCACCAGACATAGCGTTTTCCTTGATGACCAGAGTACCTTCTTCCATATGTTTGGGGAGTCTCCCACATGCCTTTTGGCGAACACCAAACATGTTTGCTTATTTTTTTCGTTAAGCAATGGCTTTTTTCCGGCCACTCTTCCATAAAGTCCAGCTCTTTGGAGTGTACGGCTTAAAGTGGTCCTATGGACAGATACTCCAATCTCCGCTGTGGAGCTATACAGCTCCTTCAGGGTTATCTTTGGTCTCTTTGTTGCCTCTCTGATTAATGCCCTCCTTGCCCGGTCTGTGAATTTTGGTGGGTGGCCCTCTCTTGGCAGGTTTGTTTTTAATAATGGATTTAATGGTGCTCTGTGGGATGTTCAAAGTTTCTAATATTTTTTTATAACCCAACCCTGATCTGTACTTCTCCACAACTTTGTCCCTGACCTGTTTGGAGAGCTCCTTGGTCTTCATGGTGCTGCTTACTTGGTGGTGCCCCTTGCTTAGTGGTGTTGCAGACTCTGGGGCTTTTCAGAACAGGTATGTATATATACTCAGATCATGTGACACTTAGATTGCACACAGGTGGACTTTATTTAACTAATTATGTGACTTCTGAAGGTAATTGGTTGCACCAGATCTTATTTAGGGGCTTCATAGCAAAGGGGGTGAATACATATGCGCTAACCACTTTTCCATTTTGTAGAAGTTATTTTATTCAATTCACTTCACCAATTTGGACTATTTTGTGTATGTCCATTACATTAAATCCAAATTAGAATCAATTTAAATTACAGTTTGTAATGCAACAAAATAGGAGAAACGCCAAGGGGGATGAATACTTTTGCAAGGCACTGTATCTTCACTAGCATCACATTTTAATCGTATCCGCGTAGGAGATTCGATTGATCGCCCTAACTTTTGTCACCTCAATCTCCGTCACCCTTATAGGGCACTCCAGGAACTCGGGATCATGATTCCCACCACAATTGCAATACCGTCATCCTTCTACACACCGTTCTTCAGTATACTCCATCTGTCTGCACACACTTGAAACATGGCCAAATCCTTTACAATTCTTACACTGCAAAGGTTTGGGGATGAAAGCTCTTACAGCGTGTCTTACATAACCGAGCTTCACGTGCGTATGTATTTGCTCTTAATCAAAAAACAACAGGACCGACAGACGATGTTTCTCTTTCACCCAGCGGGTCAGACGCCAGGCACCTGGTGCTGCCATGTTGTGTTGCTACCATGCTGTGTTGTCGTCTTAGGTCTTTCTTTGTGTAGTGTTGTGGTGGCTCTCTTGTCATGTGTGTTTTTTCCTACATTTTGTCCACACAAAGCCCTTTTGGTAGGTCGTCAATGTAAATAAGAATTTGTTCTTAATTGACTTTCCTAGTTAAATAAATAAAATGTGACTCCTTTGACAGGTGCTCTACTCCGAAGTTCAAAACACAAAAAAAAACGTATTTGTCTGGATTCTTGTGAGGCTCACTGCAATCTTCCTCTGTTCTTCAGATATTCAATTAATCAAAGTAAGACCACTCCTGGTTGCTCTGACAGACTTTCCCCAGAGCATAGTTCAACATTTTGACACCTTAAATGGGTCTCCCACATATACTGTACATCCTTACTCAACAAATGCATCCCAACAAGAAGCGATTCATTATCATTCATACACGCATCTTCCACTCCAATTTTAGACAATTAACTTTTTGTTCCAGTTTTCGATACTTCTTGTCTATTCAGAACATTTGTCTTCACCAACTTTGCTTGACGCTGTTTGATTTGAACTCAGCATCCACTTACGCCATATTTCTTGCCCAACAAA
>NW_025547409.1:0-21209 GCF_905237065.1 Salmo salar
TTTCGCGGAATATTATTCTCCATCTTTCCTCAATGTATGGAGATCGTGAGGAGAGAAGTCACATCTTACATGAGAACATGCATCTGATCACAGTCCAATTATTGCAACAGATTGGGGGGCATGACCAGGTAAGCATTTCAGGACGTTACAACATTGCACATAAAATGGGAATGAATCAACAGTGTATCTTTCTTTTATTACAAGCTGTAAGTGCAATTGGATGTGCATACACTACTTGTGTAAATAATTTCCAGAAAAAGGTAGTTTTGGTATATAATTGTGATATTTCGTCGTATAATGTAATGGATTAAAATTATAAAACGGAATAGAAAAAAAGGGTTATTCGCCAAAATGTTCCAAGTAGAACCCTTTAAAAAAAAAATGTTTTACCTTATTTAACTAGACACGTCAGTTAAGAACCAATTGTTACTTTACAATGACGACCTACCGGGAACAGGGTTAACTGCCAGTTAGGGCAGAACTGTATACATTTGTACCTTGTCAGCTCAGTTGATAAGCAACCTTTATGTTACTGGCCCAACACCCTACCCACTAGGCTACCAAAAAGTTTAATGAACACAAAAAGGTTTACCTGGAACCAAAACGGCCTTCAAAGTACAATAGGGGCCAGCCAAAGAACCCGTTTAGGCTCCCAGAAGAAAAGGCCCAAGAGAGTGTTCCGCTTGTAATGTATCCCCCTCCCCCCCCCCCCCCCTCTTCCTCCATCAGGTGGTGGACGTGTCTGGATCATCTATGCTAAATGAGCTTGCATGCCAGGTGGAGTTGGTTGACAACTGTGGTCACTCTGTGGTGATGGTTTACCTCGCAAGACAGCTCAGCTCATCATGGACTTATCAATAAACCAAATAATAACTCTCCAGCTCTGGCTCTACTAACAGCAAGAAACTCCCCTGGAGACTTGACCTACCTGGAGTTCTTCAGACTTTTACAGTGCCCGCTTTCCGAAAAGTTAAACTGTCCTGGAGAAGATTTTCAATGGGGTGATTCAAGAACATGCGTAGTTGCAGGTTTCAGTCAGGATTAGGTTTCCAGTCAGGAGGTATAGTTTAGTCAGGTCAGGTTTAGTCAAGAGACTAGGTTAGTTTCAGGGATAGGTTAGTAGGGTTTATAGGTTTCAGTCAGGGAACTAGGTTTAATAGCCGATGTATAGGTTTAGTCAGTGAGGATTAAGGGTCCCAGTCAGGGCCTCTGTGTTTCAGTCGGTTAGGCATGGATAGGTATCAGTGGAGAGTAGCTAGGTTTAAATGTAGGAGGAGCTAGGCTTCAGCCGGGTTTTAGGTTTAGTCAGGTAGGCTAGTCAGGGACTAGGTTTAGTTGGGATAGGTTGCAGTCAGGAAGTTCAGTAGGATAGGTTTAGTAGGGATGGTTTCAGTCAGGCTGCAGTCAGGGTTTCAGTGAGGTTTGTGGGTTTCAGTCAGGATCAGGTTTAGTCAGGGACTAGGAGATCATAGTAGGTTAGGTTGGTAAGGTACTAGGTTTTAGGTTTAATCTGTGTCCAGGAAACCAGCCTACCGGTGAGGTAATCTGTAAAAAAAAAATTTAATAATCTGTAAATGATCTAGTAATATTTTTCTAATGTAGTCCTCAGGGAATGAGCCCATCAACCAGCTGGCTGCTGTTTCATGCTTTGAAATTTGATTATAAGGCGAAGATACTGGGATACAATATTGTGACATTGCATTTATTTAGTGATTTAAGGACCTTAATTTTCAAATGTTATATTATTTGTTTAATTGCCGATGTGTTACTAACTTAATTACATGATTTTATACTTTATTTGAGTTTGTGATAGCTCTGAGTCAGCTGAAGGACTGTGGTTGGTAGTGTCTGAGACTGTTCCCGCCTGAAAACCCAAGAAGTAAAGGAAGACGCAGAAACTCAAATCAAACTAGTTAGTTAGTTAGTTAGGTTTGTCTTGTTGAAGGTTGGTACATGGTCTTATTATTAACCACAGACAACATATTACACCTTGTACATTAGGAACATATTGTCATTGTGTTTTATGATAAAATAAATGTTATAAAAACAATGGAGCTACAAGGACGTACGTTTTGTAATATTATTATTATTATTATTAACCAAATATTTTTGTTATTCAATGGCTGCTATACCCTGTTATATGTGATATAACCTGATAGGATCGATGCATGACGTTAAGAGTATCGATGCAATGAGACACAACAACCAATGCCTGGATATTTTCAAGTTTGCTTTGTTTCGTTTTAGCTGATGCCATGTCATTAAGTTAACACTGAGACAAAAAATAGATTTGTGACACTTTTCTTATCCTTGTACATGTTAAGATCTACTCAATGTTTTGCTTGTTCACGTAAAGCACAAAATAAAACTCTTCTTATGCTGACATGAAATTCATGGACCAATCACATTGGACTTAGTTGTTTTGGGGCTGGGCCTCGATATGGGGTGGAGCTACAGCTGTTTTTGGGGCTGGGCCTTGATATGGGGTGGAGCTACAGTGGTTTTGGGGGCTGGGCCTTGATATGGGGTGGAGCTACAGTGGTTTTGGGGCTGGGCCTTGATGAGGTGAGAAAAGCTTAGTGATATTGTTTCAAGGTTTTGGGGGAAAGCTTTGAGGAAAGTTTTGGGGTTTGTTTCAGATTTCAAGCAACAGTTTTAGGAAGGCCAGGGTTTGGATGAGATTGAATGAGCTCAATTCTTTCATGTGGTTACACTGTCATCATAAAGTGCTTTGGGAGCCATCTTACCCGACACCCTATACCCTCTACAATTCTGCATACCGCCACAACAGATCCACAAACAAAGCAATCTCCATTACACTGCCCTACACCACCTGGATAAGAGGAATATCTATGTAAGAATGCTGTTCATCTAAATGACATCACAGAAGTCAAGGATCGGTAGGATAGTCAGTTTTACGAGGGTATGTTTGGCAGGATGAGTGAAGGGGTGCTTTGTTACGGAATAGGAAGCCGATTCTAGATTTAATTTTTGCGTTGGAGATGCTTAATGTGAGTCTGGAAGGAGAGTTTACAGTCTAACCAGACACCTAGGTATTTGTAGTTGTCCATATGTCTAAGAACCGTCCAGAGTAGTGATGCTGGACGGGCAGGCAGATGCGGGCAGCGATCGGTTGAAGAGCATGCATTTAGTTTTACTTGGATTTAAGAGCAGTTGGAGGCCACGGAAGGAGAGTTGTACGGCATTGAAGCTCGTCTGGAAGTTAGTTAACACAGTGTCCAAAAAAGGGCCAGAAGTATACAGAATGGTGTCGTCTGCTGCGTGAGGTGGATCAGAGAATCGCCAGAAGCAAGAGCGACATCATTGATGTGTACAAAAAAAAATTTAGTAGCCCATGTGCCTCAGCCTAATCATTTGGTCTATTTACCCCTCTTAATTTCCCCTACTGTTCTGACTTGGTGGTGAACATGTAGCCTATAACCTGTTTTAGAGAAATGTAATCATTGAATATTGTAAGAGCTTTCCTTGTCTGCTTATATGCCCCCTTTATTAATCCTACGGTTCTGACCTGGTGTACAGGGAGAACATTGTAAGAACGGCCCATGTTCTGAATTCTGTCGCTGTACATTTCAAAGTGCTAAACAAATTGTTATATTGACTACGTCCGTCCTAGCTCGCTCATTAATGTCTTAATCAAAATTACGGATTGCCTCTAATCCGCTTTGTCGTCCCCCTTATGCAATAGCTCGTACATCTCAACTGGCATTAGAAACCACATTTGTTTAAGCAAGTCAGCCATATCAGCAATGCTTTTTTTAAAGGCAGTAAATGAGGCTGAATGAACTGTTTTCGCTGCCAGACAAGGCTCCGCTGATAACCAGGTGTAGCGGTGGTAAGGATTCACTTCTTGGTGCTGAAAAGAAAGCTCTGCTGTTGGGGACAGCTTATGTAGACCCTAACAGTTTCTGGGTACTGTTTGTCACCGTTACAGTGCAATTAATATATTGTTTAGTGTTGTGTTATATAGTGGCTTTGCTGGCATGCATAAACAATTTTGGGGGAGTTTGCCCCACCAAGATTTACATGCTTAAATCGCCACTGGACTTCACTGACATTTTCAACTTGTCCCTGACCAAGTCTGTAATACCAACATGTTTCAAGCAGACCACCATCATTCCTGTGCCCAAGAAAGCGAAGGCAACCTGCCTAAATGACTACAGACCCGTAGCACTCACGTCCGTAGCCATGAAGTGCTTTGAAAGGCTGGTCATGGCTCACATCAACAGCATCCTCCCGGACACCCTAGACCCACGCCAATTTGCATACCGCCCCAACAGATCAAAAGATGACGCAATCTCTATTGCACTCCACACTGCCCTTTCACACCTGGACAAAAGGAACACCTATGTGAGAATTCTATTCATTGACTACAGCTCAGCGTTCAACACCATAGTGCCCTCAAAGCTCATCACTAAGCTAAGGACCCTGGGACTAAACACCTCCCTCTGCAACTGGATCCTGGACTTCCTGACACATCTGCCACCCTGATCCTCACCACTGGGGCCCCTCAGGGGTGCGTGCTTAGTCCCCTCCTGTACTCGCTGTTCACCCACAGCTGTGTGGCCAAGCACGACTCCAACACCATCATTAAGTTTGCTGATGACACCACAGTGGTAGGCCTGATCACCAACAATGATGAGACAGCCTATAGGGAGGAGGTCAGAGACCTGGCAGTGTGATGACAGGACAACAACATCTCCCTCAATGTGAGCAAGACAAAGTAGCTGATCGTGGCCTATAGGAAAAGGAGGGCTGAACAGGCCCCCATTCTCATCGATGGGACTGAAGTGGAGCGGGTTGAGAGCTTCAAGTTCCTTGGTGTCCACATCACCAACTAACTATCATGGTCCAAACACACCAAGACAGTCGTGAAGAGGGCACGATAACACCTTTCCCCCTCAGGAGACTGAAAAGATATTGCATGGGTCCCCAGATCCTCAAAAAGTTCTACAGCTGCACCATCGAGAGCATCCTGACCGGTTGCATCACCACCTGGTATGGCAACTGCTCGGCCCTCCGACCACAAGGCACTACAGAGGGTAGTGCGTGCACGGCCCAGTACATCACTGGGGCCAAGCTTCCTGCCATCAAGGACCTCTATACCAGGCTGTGTCAGAGGAAGGCCCTTAAAATTGTCAAAGACTCTAGTCAGCCAAGTCATAGACTGTTCTCTCTGCTACCGCACGGCAAGCGGTACCGAGGCGCCAAGTCTAGGTCCAACAGGCTCCTTAACAGCTTCTTCCCCAAGCTATAAGTCTGCTGAACAATTTATAATTTACATTGAGCCCCTTCGTTTTTACACTGCTGCTACTCGCTGTTTATTATCTATGCATAACCACTTTTCCCCCTACCTATATGTACAAATTACCTCGACAAACCTATACCCCCCGCACATTGACTTGGTACCGGTATCCCCTGTATATGACCTCGTTATTGTTATGTTATTTTATTGCGTTACTTTTTATTTTATTTTTTACTTTAGTTTATTAGTAAATATTTTCTTAACTTTATTTCTTGAACTGCAATGTTGATTAAGGGCTTGTAAGTCAGAATTTTACCGTTGTATTTGGCAAATGTGGCAAATGTGGCAAATAAAATTTGATTTGATTTGTAAACAAGTTGACTTTGAGGATAAAGAAAGTGTGTTTATCAATTTATTTGGACAAAATCTAAATTCTAAACGGCAATATTCTTGTAATGCTTTTGTATAACAAATCGCTAATTACAGCTCAATTTGAGAAAGTTATGAATTTGTGATTATCCATCGTTATTCACAGCAAATCCTGCGATAAACTCAATTAAAAATATATATAGTTTGACAGCCATAGTTACGTAGCCAGGGAAAGTAGGGGGGCTGAGGGTGCTGCACCCCTGAAAAAATCTGAATAAAACGAAAATGTATATACAGTACCAGTCAAAAGTTTGGACACACCTACTCATTCAAAGGTTTTTCTTTCTTTCTTTTTACTATTTTCTACATTGTAGAATAATAGTGAAGACATCAAAACTATTAAATGACACATATGGAATCACGTAGTAACCAAAAAAAGTGTTAAATAAATCAAAATATATTTCAGATTCTTCAAAGTAGCCACCCTTTGCCTAGATGACAGCTTTGCACACTCTTGGCATTTTCTCAACCAGCTTCGTGAGGTAGTCACCTAGAATGCATTTCAATTAACAGGTGTGGCTTGCTAAAAGTTAATTTGTGGAATTTATTTATTTCCTGCGTTTGAGCCAATCAGTTGTGTTGTGACAAAGTAGGGGTGGTATACAGTAGGGGCGGCAGGTAGCCTAGTGGTTAGAGTGTAGGGCGGCAGGTAACCTAGTGGTTAGAGTGTAGGGGGGCAGGTAGCCTAGTGGTTAGAGTGGAGGGGGGGCAGGTAGCCTAGTGGTTAGAGTGTAGGGGGCGGCAGGTAGCCTAGTGGTTAGAGTGGAGGGGTGGCAGGGTAGCCTAGTGGTTAGAGTGTAGGGGGGCAGGTAGCCTAGTGGTTAGAGTGTAGGGCGGCAGGTAGCCTAGTGGTTAGAGTGTAGGGGCGGCAGGTAGCCTGGTGGTTAGAGTGTTGGGCCAGGAACCGAAAAGATTACGAGATCGAATCACTGAGCTGACAAAGTAAAAATCATTGTAAATAAGAATTTGTTCTTAATTAACTGACTTGCCTAGTTAAATAAAGGTTAAATACATATTTTTAAAAAGCACTTTTTCATGAACATGGCCAAAAAAAATGTTAAGGCCCTATCCGGCATGCTGCTAGTTCGGCATGACAGGAGACAACGTTTCTGGGTAACGAATTTGAAACATAACCCTATTTGGTAAAAGACCAAGTCCATATTATGACAAGAACGGCTCAAATAAGCAAAGAGAAACGACAGTCCATCATTACTTTAAGACATGAAGGTCAGCCAATTTCAAGAACTTTGAAAGTTTCTTCAACTTCAGTCGCAAAAACCATCAAGCGCTATGATGAAACTGGCTCTCATGAGGACCACCACAGGAAAGGAAGACCCAGAGTTCCCTCTGCTGCAGAGGATAAGTTCATTAGAGTAAATTGCACCTCAGATTGCAGCCAAAATTCACAGAGTTCAAGTAACAGACACATCTCAACATCAACTGTTCAGAGGAGACTGTGTGAATCAGGCCTTCATGGTCGAATTGCTGCAATGAAAGCACTACTGAAGGACACCAATAATAAGAAGAGACTTGCTTGGGCCAAGAAACACAAGCAATGGACATCAGACCAGTGGAAATCTGACCTTTGGTCTGATGAGTCCAAATTTGAGAATTTTCGGTCCCTAAACTTTGTTTTGTTTGACTTTTCCATAAAAATGATGCCAGCTGATTCATGATTTCGACTGGCTGAGAAATTCTGCCTGCCTCTCTGTCTTGTCCTGACTCCCGACATGTTCATTACTACGGGACAGCTGGAGATCGAATTTGAATATTGAAACAATGTGGCAAATGTCTGAGAGACAGGCAGTAATGTTTATACAAATCACCACTGTTGAAAACTAAATGTTAGTCTAAAAGAAATGTGAGATCATGTCTAGATGCTTTTTATAGTGGAGATCAAGTTTATAAATTGCCTGGCTGGGCTGACGAGACAGTGGAATTGAGTAGTCAGCTGGTACAGAGTAAACAAAATCACAGAACATTTTACAGTAAACAAGGTAGTTATTGATGACATATGATTCTTATACGTGAAAAAAGTTGATTGACAGAAGGAGTACAAGGGGTTCCCGAGTGGCGCAGCGGTCTAAGGCACTCTATCTCAGTGCATGAGGCGTCACTACAGACCCTGGTTCGATTTCAAGCTGAATCACAACCCGGCCGTGATTGGGAGTCCCATAGGGCGGAGCACAGCTGAACCAGCGTCGTCCGGGTTAGTGTTTGGCCGGGGTAGGTCTTCATTGTAAATAAGAATTTGTTCTTAACTGACTTGCCTAGTTAAATAAAGGTTTAAAAAAAAAAAAGTGGCAAAACTTGCAAAAACATCAAAGATCACCATATTTGGTAGTGAGAGGAAACGCAAACCTATCTGTGATAGTATGTCAGCCAGCAACACACAATATGGGTTTCAGTAGATAAACTAAAGTTGGCAAGCTAGCTTGCAGGAAAAATAAATTTGTACCCTAGCCACTGTATTTGTCATCTGTCCTCTTGATGCTGGAATCGGCTGTTGCAGAGCTTCTTGCTAAATCCATTACTTTGTTTGGAATCCTCTCCGCTATATTCCGGTTGAAACAACATGAATGGTTGAATGTCACCATGTAGCTAAAAAAAAAAAAAGGTCCATCTTCGAATTCGTGTTGATGAGAGGAATCACTTCAAAACATGTTTTGTGCTGCTACCATGTTGTGTTGCTACCATGTTGTGTTGCTACCATGTTGTGTTGCTTCCATGTTGTTGTCATGTTGTGTTGCTTCCATGCTGTGTTGTCATGTGTTGCTGCCTTGCAGTGTTGTTGTCTTAGGTCTTTCTTTATAAAGTGTTGTCTCTCTTTTGTTGTCATGTGTGTTTTGTCCTATATTTATATTGTATTTATTTGTATTTTTTAATCCCAGGCCCCGTCCCCTCAGGAGGCCTTTTGCCTTTTTGATAGGTCATCATTGTAAATAAGAATTTGTTCTTAACTGACTTGCCTAGTTAAATAAAACAATAAAACATTGTGGTCTGATCAGTTCTTTCAGTTTTGCCTAAAGGATTGTGTTGTTAGTGTCCAGAACTACCTAAAGGATTGTGTTGTTAGTATCCAGAACTACCTAAAGGATTGTGTTGTTAGTGTCCAGAACTGCCTAAAGGATTGTGTTGTTAGTGTCCAGAACTGCCTAAAGGATTGTGTTGTTAGTGTCCAGAACTGCCTAAAGGATTGTGTTGTTAGTGTCCAGAACTACCTAAAGGATTGTGTTGTTAGTGTCCAGAACTACCTAAAGGATTGTGTTGTTAGTGTCCAGAACTACCTAAAGGATTGTGTTGTTAGTATCCAGAACTACCTAAAGGATTGTGTTGTTAGTGTCCAGAACTGCCTAAAGGATTGTGTTGTTAGTGTCCAGAACTGCCTAAAGGATTGTGTTGTTAGTGTCCAGAACTGCCTAAAGGATTGTGTTGTTAGTGTCCAGAACTACCTAAAGGATTGTGTTGTTAGTATCCAGAACTACCTAAAGGATTGTGTTGTTGGTGTCCAGAACTACCTAAAGGATTGTGTTGTTAGTGTCCAGAACTACCTAAAGGATTGTGTTGTTAGTGTCCAGAACGACCTAAAGGATTGTGTTGTTAGTGTCCAGAACTACCTAAAGGATTGTGTTGTTAGTGTCCAGAACTACCTAAAGGATTGTGTTGTTAGTGTCCAGAACTGCCTAAAGGATTGTGTTGTTGGGGTCCAGAACTACCTAAAGGATTGTGTTGTTAGTGTCCAGAACTACCTAAAGGATTGTGTTGTTAGTGTCCAGAACTACCTAAAGGATTGTGTTGTTAGTATCCAGAACTACCTAAAGGATTGTGTTGTTAGTATCCAGAACTACCTAAAGGATTGTGTTGTTAGTGTCCACCACTTCAAAAAAACCTGCATTGGGGGAGGTGCGGGGGCAGATGACGAAGCACCGATACACAGAAGTTGTGGTCTTTCAGAGACTGGACTAAAATGTGTCAGCATATATATTAAGCAATGATAGGAACATCGCGGAAAGACGTCCAATGGCTCTATCGAACAAGGACAACCATATCTACCCCCACAAAAAAAACGTATAGCGTGATCAGTATCACATAGATCCTTGGCGTATTTTCACCCCCCCGTTTACAATGTATACAGTTTCGGTTTGTGTTGTTGTTGGGTTTTTAGCTGTCTGTGACTTTGTAGCGAGTAAGGTCTTGCATGTGTAGGTAAATAATGCGTCATGATTGCAAGGTGTCCGGATATATTTTCCAACTGTCCCGTTATCTGGTTTTAATTGTCTATTCTATAATGCTGCTTCTAACCACTCAGAAACCATTATCAACGAGGGGCTATGCGCTCTATGGAAAATAATGAACGATGTAGCTGTGTTACACGACAGGCTAGCAAAGTGGAACTGACCTTCCACCGAGTTACATTATTTTCCAGAGAACTCATAGAGCCCCTAGTTGATTGTCCATTCGTACCATGGCCGTAATTTAACACATTTGTCACTAGAAATGTGTTCTAACATCCACTGAAATAGCCAGGAAGTTTGCTAAGAGTGATAACCAAACAAACAGACTTACTATATATGTTTAGCTAACCAAACTATCAGACTATTATTAAAATCCAATTCAACAATACCATTATTGTTTTCTGTTTGACTTTAGCTTTCAAAAACATCTCAAACAAAACCTGTAAAATTAACTATTGCTATTCAATTCTACCGTGCAAATACACTGTGCGTTATAGGGAAATAACGCACGCTAGAATATATAACATATATAAAATATATTATATAAAAATCAGAAAGGAGTATTCAACAACGCCAATTCGTTCCGATATTTCTTGATTCATTTTTTTTTATTTGCATTTTTATCATGTGTGTGTTTGACATTGTACTGCACTGATATAAGCTAGTAACATAAGCATTTCGCTGTACCCGCTGTAACATATGCTGAACCAATAAGCGTTGATTTCTGTTAATGCCTCATTGTTTCGCTAGGTGGCGACACTTGATTTTAGCAAGAGTCCTCGGCGCTTCTGTTCTCGTTGGGAAAAAAACTCAATTGGATCACCTCGTGTCCCATATACACTCTCTCCTCGCCTCCTTCTCAAAATTCATTGGATGAAAAAGCTTGGATGTATAATTAATTCACTTTTGTAATATGATCTACTTCACTTGCTTTAGCATTGTTAACATATTTTTTCCCCCATGTCAATAAAGCTCCTTTGATTTTGAATTGAAAGCCCCGAGGTTCCGCCCCTCTGACCTTCTTATCCAATGGGTTTTAAGAGGGAGGAGTTTAATTTAAATTCTACCACTGTTTACATGTTCTGCGCATGCGTAGCTTCAGGGAACGCACGTTTAGTTAAGTCACGTTGGGTCTTAGCACTTATCAACAGGCAACTTTCTTAATACAGCCTTTTATTAAAAATAAAAAAAACTAAGGTTAAAGTGGATTCAACAGCAACACGTTGACGCCGTTGGTGAGTGTATAAAGTACAGTAAACGATTCTGTCATCAATAACCAATATAATATTTCAGATATTTAACGAGGCCCATTTCCATCCTCTGTAGCTGGCTAGTTAGCTGCTAGCTAACGTTAGCCTCATCGGATCCAGGTTTCTGCAACAACGAACTGTACATAACGTTCAATCATTATTACCTACACATTGCAATGTATTGAATCGCCAAAACTTGTATATCACCTTTGACATGCTATAGGCTAAAATACTGACTTAACGTTAAATTTTTTCACACCATAGTAGTTTTAACTGTACTGCTGCTTTTTGTGTTGGTTGTTTTGAAGGACACGCGACGCTTGTAGCCAAATAGAATGCGGCGCGCAGACATAAAGGACGAACCGGCGACTTATGAGCGACTTGTGTACAAAAACACATCCGTTTACCACTATATGAGGATCTCCCTGTAAGTGTCACCACCACTTGATCAAAGTTTCTTTCCATTTGATGCAACAACAAACAAAAAAAATGTTTACTTCCTGCCTCTTTCCCCAAAGCCCTGTAGTTTTCCCCTGATCTGATCACGTGGTCAGGAACAACTCCTTTCCCTGAGTACAGTACACACTAGACAAAACAATTGTGAGGTGACAGTGCATCTGTGTTCACAACTCACTTTCAAACTACTCTGTGCCAAATGTGTGCATTTTGAACCTGCAGTAAGGATGCATGAATTCACAAAGATTTTGATTTGAACACTTGTTAATTCATGACCTCTTTTGAATCCTTTCTTCCTCAGAGTGTTAGAGAATGAAAACACCAGACTCAGTGCAGCCCAACTGAAGCAGCTCATCGTCTCTGGCCTCAGGGACCTGTATGGAGAGGTAAAGTGAAGCTAGACCGACTGGATCCGAAACTGAAATGAAACAGAATAAATCCATATGGATTAGAGCTGGGCAATATTGCCAAAATTTCATATCACAATATTTTACTATTTTTTTTTTTATTGTGATGTCATAATGGGGTATTGTGTGTAGATTGCTGAGGATCCTTTTTATTTAATCCACTTTAGAATAAGGCTGTAACGTAACAAAATGTGGGAAAAGTCAAGGGGTCTGAATACTTTCCCGAAGGCATTGTAAGAACAATGGTGCAACACAAAAAAAAAAATATATAAATATTTGATCAAAAATGCACTTTATCCTGTGTTGGATAGCGATCGCTGTTGCCTAACTGTTAAACGTGCCTGGCTTTATAAATTATGAATCTATATCTCCATGAGCACCAAACCTCAAGTAAAAACAAAGTCTGATAAACAATTTAACAAATGTGTCTTTTTAAAAAATCTTTTGCTGTAATAAAGGTTTTACACGTTTTGTCCCTGTTAGAACAGCATCTGGTATTATAATTTATTTAGTGTTTACACTGTTCCAAATTGTCCGAAAAATGTATATTTCTAAACTTTTTCTTTATCTCGTTATGGTCATTATAATAAGTAATGTCATTATCATTAGTAGGCTTTAGTATAGCAGCCTTGTGTAACCACCATCGAACTCTAGGCCTAAGAGCGCATCCTGTTTTAATCTTAATAAATTAGGCCTATATATCAATAATTTTATATAGGCTACTGTATCAGTCAACAATTCATTCATGTCATAATACACAGCATACGAGTCATTCATGATTTGAAATGCAATCAAGCGTTTGTTTTAAAATAACAAAGCGAATAATTATTGTAAACAATAAATACACTATTCCATGTCGGCAATTGCATGCATGCGACTGTGTTTAGTCTTTGCTGTAAACCCCCCCCCCCCACCCCCCTCTAAAAAAAACTTACTACAGACTACAGACTCTCTGGTATTTAGTGTTGTTTACATTGTGCCAAATAGTCAGAAACATTGTTGTAATCGAACAACACCTGTTTGGCCCCTGGTGCTTCTTCCTTACCTTTTTTTCCCATCTCTAGTATTTTTTCCCACAACTACAAACATATGACTTCCCGTTTTACCTCTTGAGCAATCAAACATTCCCCGTTTCAAGTTTATTTGTCACGTCATCTGCATCTATCTTGTAGTCACGTGTTACGGTGTTTAAGAGTTTGTTATAACCAGTTTATGATAGGCTATAGGTCATTCCATGCGTCACGTGTTTGTTATAACCAGTTTATGATAGGCTATAGGTCATTCCATGCGTCACGTAAAGAGAGCAAGGGTTGAGGGAATAGGGACGTTTTTTTATTTTTTCATAAACGAATTAGGGATTTCAGTAACACAACTTTTAAGGTCAGAAATTATTTTGAAGGTTCAGCAACACGGGCATCGCGATAAACACCGTTGATGTTCTGTGGTGGTCGCTGCAGCAGGGAGGAGAGGTGCTAGTCACAATCGCGCTGTCATATATATATATATATATATATATATATATATTTTTTTTTTAACAAAGTGCAGCAAGTCTGAGCCCAGCACAATCACATCAATCGTGGTCGTACTCCCCTCTAGTCATGTCTTATATATTTAATCAGGGTTCAAAAAACTTGCGCTGATGCACACCCAGAATAATAGTATTTCGGGGCACAGTAATGCCGAAACGTTGGTAAATACCCATTCAATTGTTGGGAGATTATACATGGGGAGTGCAACTTTATTTAGATAGTTTTTAATTATTTAATCAAACAGTACACTTCAAGCATAATACAAGCTCAGTGCATATAACTGATTTGATTCAAACACAGGATGTCTATATATATATATATATATATATATATATATATATATATATATATATATATGGAGAAATACAAGGTAACATTTTGACCAGTTGATTGGTCGAAATAACAGATGACTCTCGGTCGACCAATTTATTTTTAGTCACGGGACAACCCACGTTTTTTTCCCCCCTGCACTTTTGTTATCATTTCCACACTGCCATGGCTGGCTGCATGATATTGGCAAAACATCTAGGCCTAGTTAATTGAACTGTTGAAATCATGGAAAGAGAATGAATATTGTAATTCTATAGTTGGAATATAGTGGGCAGAACCTTCAATACATTGTGGTTTGTCATGACAATGAATTCATGAATAAGCCAGGGAGGAAATGTTGACAGGGTATGAACCATAGTGTTGGTCAGTGTTTCCAGGTATTTTATTAGGATCCCCATTAGCTATTGCAAAAGCAGGAGCTACTCTTCCTGGGGTCCACACAAAACATGACACAATCCAGAAGATTAATAGACAAAAACAGCTCAAGGACAGAACATCAACAGGTGACCCTAATTAAATATTGCATTAAATGTTCTCTTGCTTCATGTAGATAGCTAGCTAACATATTCATACTTTGCCTATTCCAACAGTATTTAGAAGATACCGTTGCACAAACAACATGCTGATCTACGCCTACACCAGCACTGGTACCAGGCTGTATTAGCTAGCTAGACTCTTTGTACATTTAGCAATAACTAGCTATTTAGCATTAGCGGCTAACAAGATTTATTTTAGCCACAACTTACTATGAAAAGACAAATTAGCTGACAGTAAGATACAGAAACTAATAGTGTAAATGTATAATGCTTGTGGAAAGCAGCATGTCACCAATGCGCTGTTGCGTCTGTCTGACTATGCCGATAGAGAGAACCGCAAGAAAGTGCTTGTGACTCCACGGTCTAACAACTAGTGATGGGAAAACCGAGTCTTTCTGAAGGCTTGTGCTTACACCAAATTGTGCCGTAACTTCATTCTGTTCAGTGCACATTAGTGACATCTGCTGGTCAGCAATATAGCAGCGTGTGATTATCAGATTAATATAATTTTTTCCCCCAACTGTTTTCTTCAAAAACTCCGTAGCGGAGCGGTAAATCGTAGGAGCCTATAATTAGTTGGAATCCCACGTTCGCATCTTACATCATTCTTCACTTTTTTTGCCTTCAAGTTTACTATATAATACAAAAACTGAATCTATGGCATTATTTAGGATGCTTAAGACAAAAGTTTATACTAAATAAAACAAGTTATTTGAACAACACTGCAGAAAGTGTGGTTTCACATAACAATTTTCAAAACATTGTGCCTTCAATAGGATTCGACTTCATACCCTCATGTCTCTGAATGTCCCATAGAATAGGGAACTATCTGCTAAGCTACCGGTCATGTGAAACGTTACGTACAAAATTCTAAATATATTTGTAATTACGGTATCCAGTAGAGGTCGGTGTTTTGAAAGCAGCTTGGAATCGAAGAGAGCACCGGAACAACGGAAAAATAAGTTGTCTATATCATTTTTGCAACACACGGTCTGAAACAGGGCGTGATCAGACGAAAACTTCCAACATCATTGATGACGACGTCCGATAACGTGATACAAGCATCGGCACACTGCTTCGAAGTTTGCTGCTTAGCGATTTCGAACGGGGCTCCGGTATCAAACGTAACATCACTACGAACAACTGCTCTCTCCTTGAGTGACGGGGAGCAGGGCTTGGAGGTGCTGGGCGGCAGGGCTTGGAGTGGCAGGGCTTGGAGTGGCAGGGGCGGCAGGGCTTGGAGTGGCAGGGCGGCAGGGCTTGGAGTGGCAGGGCGGCAGGGCTTGGAGTGGCAGGGCGGCAGGGCTTGGTGTGGCAGGGCGGCAGGGCTTGGAGTGGGAGGTGGCATGCAGCAGGAGGAATACGGTATACCAGCCAGCCTAATATCGATCCAGGCTTAAGTAAACCATTACAAACACAAATACACACTCAACCAAATCCATTACAACCGGAGCATAAGACGGCAGGGGAATAAATACCACTAGTAGTACTGAATGTTGTTGAAGTCGGAAGTTTACATACACTTAGGTTGGAGTCATTAAAACTCGTTTTTCAACCACTCCACAAATTTCTTGTTAACAAACTATAGTTTTGGCAAGTCGGTTAGGACATCTACTTTGTGCATGACACAAGTAATTTTTCCAACAATTGTTTACAGACAGATTATTTTACTTATAATTCAATGTATCACAATTCCAGTGGGTCAGAAGTTTACATACACTAAGTTGACTGTGCCTTTAAACAGCTTGGAAAATTCCAGAAAATGATGTCATGGCTTTAGAAGCTTCTGATAGGCTAATTGACATAATTTGAGTCAATTGGAGGTGTACCTGTGGATGTATTTCAAGGCCTACCTTCAAACTAAGTGCCTCTTTGCTTGACATCATGGGAAAATCTAAAGAAATCAGCCAAAACCTCAGAAATAAAGTTGTAGACCTCCACAAGGCTGGTTCATCCTTGGGAGCAATTTCCAAATGCCTGAAGGTACCACGTTCATCTGTACAAACAATAGTACGTAAGTATAAACACCATGGGACCACGCAGCCGTCATACCACTCAGGAAGGAGATGCGTTCTGTCTCCTAGAGATGAACGTACTTTGGTGCGAAAAAGTGCAAATCAATCCCAGAACAACAGCAAAGGACCTTGTGAAGATGCTAGAGGAAACAGGTACAAAAGTATCTATATCCACAGTAAAACGAGTCCTATATCGACATAACCTAAAAGGCCACTCAGCAAGGAAGAAGCCACTGCTCCAAAACCGTCATAAAAAAAGCCAGACTACAGTTTGCAACTGCACATGGGGACAAAGATTGTACTTTTGGAGAAATGTCCTCTGGTCTGATGAAACAAAAATAGAACTGTTTGGCCATAATGACCATCATTATGTTTGTAGGAAAAAGGGGGGAGGCTTGCAAGCCGAAGAACACCATCCCAACCGTGAAATACAGGGGTGGCAGCATCATGTTGTGGGGGTTTGTTGCAGGAGGGACTGGTGCACTTTACAAAATAGATGGCATCATGAGGCAGGAAATTTATGTGGATATATTGAAGCAAAATCTCAAGACGTCAGGAAGTTAAAGCTTGGTGATTAATGGGTCTTCCAAATGGACAATGACCCCAAGTATACTTCCAAAGTTGTGGCAAAATGTTAAGGTATTGGAGTGGCCATCACAAAGCCCTGACCTCAATCCTATAGAACATTTGTGGGCAGAACTGAAAAAAAGCGTGTGTGAGCAAGGAGGCCTACAAACCTGACTCCAGTTACACCAGCTGTCAGGAGGAATGGGCCAAAATTCACCCAACTTATTGTGGGAAGCTTGTGGAAGGCTACCTGAAATGTTTGACCCAAGTTAAACAATTTAAAGGCAATGCTACCAAATACTAATTGAGTGTATGTAAACTTCTGACCCACTGGAAATGTGATGAAAGAAATAAAAGCTGAAATAAATCATTCTCTCTGCTATTATTCTGACATTTCACATTCTTAAAATAAAGTGGTGATCCTAACTGACCTAAGACAAGGAATTTTTACTAGGATTAAATGTCAGAAATTGTGAAAAACCTGAGTTTAAATGTATTTGGCTAAGGTGTATGTAAACTTCCGACTTCAACTGTAGATGTAATGTGGTGAATGTTGCTGATATAGATGTAATGTATAGTGTTGTAATGTATTTAATGTTGCATATATACACTACCAGTCAACAGTTTTACAACACCTATTCATTCAAGGGTTTTTCTTTTTACTATTTTCTACATTGTAGAATAGTAGTGAAGAATTATAAAACTATGAAGTAACACATGGAATCACGTAGTAACCAAAAAAGTGTTAAACAAATCAAAATAGATTTTATATTTCAAATTCTTCAAAGTAGCCACCCTTTGCCTTGATGACAGATTTGCACACTCTTGGCATTCTTTCAATCAGCTTCACCTAGAATGCTTTTCCAACAGTCTTGAAGGAGTTCCCACATATGCTGAGCACTTGTTGGCTGCTTTTCCTTCACTCTGCGATCCAACTCATCCCAAACCATCTCAATTTGGTTGAGGTCAGATGATTGTGGAGGCCAGGTCATCTGATGCAGCACTCCATCACTCTCCTTGGTCAAATAGCCCTTAGACAGCCTGGAGGTGTTTTTGGGTCATTGTCCTGTTGAAAAATAAATGATAGTCCCACTAAACCCAAACCAGATGGGATGGCGCATCGCTGTTAACCATGCTGGTTAAGTGTGCCTTGAATTCGAATTAAATCACCAGCAAAAACCCCACACCATCACACCTCCCTCCTCCATGCTTCACAGGGGGAAATACACATGCGGAGATCATCTCACAAAGACGTGGTGGTTGGAACCAAAAATCTCCAATTTGGTCTCCAGACCAAAGGCCAAATTTCCACCAGTCTAATGTCCATTGCTCGTGTTTCTTGGCCCAAGCAAGTCTCTTCTTCTTATTGGTGTCCTCTAGTAGTAGTTTCTTTGCAGCAATTTGACCATGAAGGCCTGATTCACACAGTCTCCTCTGAACAGTTGATGTTGAGATGTGTCTGTTACTTTAATTTGGGCTGCATTCTGAGGTGCAGTTAACTCTAATGAACTTATCCTCTGCAGCAGAGGGAACTCTGGGTCTTCCTTTCCTGTGGCGGTCCTCATGAGAGCCAGTTTCATCATAGCGCTTGATGGGTTTTGCTACCGCATTTGAAGAAAAGTTCTTCACATTTCCTGGATTGACTGACCTTCATGTCTTAAAGTAATAATGGACTGTTGTTTCTCTTTGTTTATTTGAGCTGTTCTTGCCATAATATGGACTTGGTCTTTTACCAAATAGGGCTATCTTCTGTATACCACCCTACCTTGTCACAACACAACTGATTGGCTCAAACGCATTAAGAAGGAAAGAAATTCCACAAATTAACTTTTAGGAAGGCACACCTGTTAATTGAAATGCATTCCAGGTGACTACCTCATGAAGCTGGTTGAGAGAATGCCAAGTGTGCAAAGCTATCATCAAGGCAAAGGTTGTTACTACATGATTCCATATGTGTTATTTCATAGTTTTGACGTCTTCACTATTATTCTATAATGTAGAAAATAGTCAGTAAAATAAAGAAAAACCCTTGAATGAGTAGGTGTTCTACACTACGGTCAAAGGTTTTAGATGTATTGAATGTTGTTGATTTAAGTGTAAAATGTATAGAGGTTGTAATGTACTGAATTGTTGTTGATATAGATGTAATGTATAGAGTGCTTCTCATAACTCTGTATTCCTCATGTCCAGGGAATTGTGGCTATTCTTCATATTACATTGCTTTATGCACCACTTTGTAGTTGTTGCCGTCTTCCGTTTCCATTGATGAAGAGGTGTTTAATGTAAAAGTATTTCCCACTCTCCAGTCTCTCCACTAGACACTTAATCCTTGTTTGCAATTATCCCAGGGGTGAGGTTATTTATATCCAGTTATCGACCCCGGGGTGAGGTTATTTACATCCAGTTATCCCAGGGGGTGAGGTTATTTATATCCAGTTATCCCCGGGGTGAGGATATTTCTAGTTGATTAGCCCGGGGTGAGGATATTTCTAGTTGATTAGCCCGGGGTGAGGATATTTCTGTTGATTAGCCCGGGGTTAGGATATTTTCTGTCCAGTTATCCGGGGGTGAGGATATTTTGTCCAGTGATCCCGGGGGGTGAGGTTATTTATATCCAGTTATCCCGGGGTGAGGTTATTTATATCCAGTTATCCCGGCGGTGGGGATATTTATATCCCAGTTATCCCCGGGGGGTGAGGATATTTCTATTCAGTTATCCCGGGGTGAGGATATTTATATCCAGTTATCCCGGGGTGAGGATATTTCTATTCAGTTATCCCCGGGGGTGAGGATATTTCTATTCAGTTATCCCGGGGGGTGAGGATATTTCTGTTCAGTTATCCCGGGGGTGAGGATATTTCTATTCAGTTATCCCGGGGTGAGGATATTTATATCCAGTTATTCGGGAGGGGGGTTTTCTATTCAGTTATCCCGGGGTGAGGATATTTCTATTCAGTTATCCTGGGGGTGAGGATATTTCTATTCAGTTATCCCGGGGGTGAGGAGTATTTCCTATTCAATTATCCGGCGGGGTGAGGATATTTATTATCCAGTTATCCCGGGAGGGGAGTTTTATTCAGTTATCCCGGGGGTGAGGATATTTATATCCAGTTATCCCACGGGTGGGGATATTTCATTCAGTTATCCCGGGGGTGAGGATATTTCTATTCAGTTATCCCGGGGGTGAGTGATATTTCTATTCAGTTATCCCCGGGGGTGAGGATATTTCTATTCGAGTTATCCCGGGAGGGGGAGTTTTTATTCCGTTATCCCGGGGTGAGGGGATATTTCTATCGAAGTTTATCCCGAGGGGGTGAGGATATTTCTATTCAGTTATCCCGGGGGTGGTTATTTCTGTCCAGTTATCCCGGGGTGAGGATATTTATATCCAGTTATCCCGGGGTAAGATATTTATATCCAGTTATCCGGGGGGTGAGGATATTTATTCAGTTATCCCGGGGTGAGGATATTTCTATTCCAGTTATCCCGGGGTGAGGATGTTTATTTCAATTCAGTTATCCCCGGGGTGAGGATATTTCTATTCAGAGTTATCCCGGGGTGAGGATATTTCTATTCAGTTATCCCGGGGTAGATATTTCTATTCAGTTCATCCCGGGGTGAGGATATTTCTATTCAGTTATCCCGGGGGTGAGGATATTTCTATTCCGGTTATCCCGGGGTGAGGATATTACCTATCCAGTGATCCCGGGGTGAGGTGATTTATATCCAGTTATCGGGGGGTGAGGATATTTCTATCCAGTTACCCGGGGTGAGGATATTTCTATTCAGTTATCCGGGGGTGAGGATATTTATATTCCAGTTCTCCCGGGTGAGGATATTTCTATTCAGTTATCCCGGGGTGAGGATATTTCTATTCAGTTATCCCGGGGTGAGGATATTTCTATTCAGTTATCCCGGGGTGAGGACCATTTCTATTCAGTTATCCCGGGGGTGAGTGATATTTCTATTCAGTTATCCCGGGGGGTGAGGATATTTCTATTCAGTTATCCCGGGGTGAGGATATTTCTATTCAGTTATCCCGGGTGTGGATATTTTCTATTCAGTTATCCCGGGGGTGAGGATATTTCTATTCAGTTATCCCGGGGTGTCTGGATATTTCTATTCAGTTATCCGGGGGTGAGGATATTTCTATTCAGTTATCCCGGGGGTGAGGATATTTCTATTCAGTTAT